>NC_061111.1:174134256-174304456 GCF_002878395.1 Capsicum annuum
ATGTGGTTTGTTTGGTGACTTAGTTGCTTGAAAATGTTTAAGTGTAGAAACTTTAAAGGGAATTTTTTTATTTTGAATGTGGTTTGGTAGGTGACTTAGTTGCTTGAAAATGGTTAAGTGTAGGAACTTTAAAGGGAATTTTTTTATTTTGAATGTGGTTTGGTTGGTGACTTAGTTGCTTGAAAATGGTTAAGTGTAGGAACTTTAAAAGAAATTTTTTTATTTTAAATGTGGTTTGGTAGGTGACTTAGTTGCTCAAAAATGGTTAAGTGTAGAAACTTTAAAGAAATTTTTTTTGTTTTGAATGTGGTTTGGTTGGTGACTTAGTTTCTGGAAAATGGTTAAGTGTAGCAACTTTAAAGGAGATTTTTTTTTGTTTTGAATGTGGTTTGGTTGGTGACTTAGTTGCGTGAAAATGGTTAAGTGTAGCAACTTGAAAGGAATTTTGTTTGTTTTGAATGTGGTTTGGTCAGTGACTTAGTTACTTGAAAATGGTTAAGTGTAGGAACTTTAAAGGATTTTTTTTGTTTTGAATGTGGTTTGGTTGGTGACTTAGTTGCTTAAAAATGGTTAAGTGTATGAACATTAAAGGTAATTTTTTTGTTTTGAATGTGGTTTGGTAGGTGACTTACTTTCTTGAAAATGGTTAAGTGTAGGAATTTTAAAGGAATTTTTTTTGTTTTGAATGTGGTTGTTTTTGTGACTTAGTTTCTTGAAAATGTTTAAGTGTAGGAACTTTAAAGGAAATTTTTTTATTTTGAATGTGGTTTGGTAGGTGACTTAGTTGCTTGAAAATGGTTAAGTGTATAAAGTTTAAAGGGAATTTTTTAATTTTGAATGTGGTTTGGTTTGTGACTTAGTTTCTTGAAAATGGTTAAGTGTAGTGATTTTAAAGGGGATTTTTTTTTTGTTTTGAATGTGGTTTGGTTGGTGACTTAGTTGTTTGAAAATGGTTAAGTGTAGGAACTTTAAAGGAATTTTTTTTGTTTTGAATGTGGTTTGGTAGGTGACTTAGTTGCTTGAAAATGGTTAAGTGTGGGAACTTTAAAAGATTTTTTTTGTTTTGAATGTGGTTTGGTTGGTGACTTAGTTGCTTGAAAATGGTTAAGTGTATGAACATTAAAGGTAATTTTTTTGTTTTGAATGTGGTTTGGTAGGTGACTTAGTTGCTTGAAAATGGTTAAGTGTAGGAACTTTAAGAGGAATTTTTTTATTTTGAATGTGGTTTGGTACGTGACTTAGTTGCTTGAAAATGGTTAAGTATAGCAACTTTAAAGGGAATTTTTTTATTTTGAATGTGGTTTGGTACGTGACTTAGTTGCTTGAAAATTGTTAAGTGTAGCAACTTTAAAGGGAATTTTTTGTTTTGAATTTGGTTTGGTTGGTGACTTAGTTGCTTGAAAATGGTTTAGGAACTTTAAAGGGATTTTTTTTGTTTTGAATGTGGTTTGGTCGGTGACTTAGTTGCTTGAAAATGGTTAAATTTTTGTGACTTGATTTAGTTAGTTGAATATGATTGATTGCGTGGATGGAACCTGATTATAGCAGGATATATCAACGGAACAATAATAATAGAATGGGTATTAGGGAGAAATTTGTTGAAGTTGTCAAAAGGTTTGTTGAATATGCTATGACACTTGATATGTGAACACGTTATCGGATTATTCATTATCCTTGTGTTAGATGTGATGGGATAAATCTTGTAAGTGAAGAAGATGTAAAGGAACATCTGTATAGAAATGGGTTTCACGAGGACTTTTTAAGATTGCATGACATTCATGGGGATGTTGCACAAAATAACTTTATTGTTCGAGAAAGTAGTAGTTCTGCAGGGCATAGTGAATATCAAGATACTAGGATGACAGAAATAGTGCACGATGCTTTTGGGATACAACATGGGGTTGAGTTTAGAGAAAATGTTGAAGATTTTCCTAATAGTGAAGCGGGCAATTTCTACAAAGAATTGTATGCTGCTAGTCATTCTGTGTTTGATGAGTGTTCGCACTCTCGTTTGTCTGTTGCTATTAGATTATTAAGTATTAAATCTGACTGAAACATTGCTGAAGAAGGAATGAACTCAATGATAGACCTTATTAAAGATTTGGTTGACCCCGGCTTGGAGGTTCCTGATTCTTTCTATAAGGCAAAAAGATTGGTGTCAAAGTTAGGTCTCTCCTCAGTTAGAATTGATTGTTGTGAAAATGGTTGCATGTTATACTTTAAGGAAGATACTAAGCTAGAGTTCTGTAAGTTTTGTCAGCACTGTTGATATAAGCGTGGTTCTACTGGAAATAAAATTGCTATTAAGGTGATGCATTATTTACCTCTTATACCAAGGTTGAAGAGGTTGTATGCTTCAAACAGCCCAGCTCCTCATATGAGATGGCACAGTGAAAATAGAAGGCCCACTAGTGTTATGTGTCATCCATTCGATGGAGAGGCTTGAAAGCATTTTGATGCAACTTATCCAGATTTTGCAGCGGAGCTACAAAACATTCAGTTGGGATTATGTGAAGATGAGTTCTCTTCTTTTTTCAGTTGGTGGTGCGCCATATTCATGTTGGCCTGTATTTATCACTCTTTATAATCTTCCTCCTGAACTGTTGATGACTAGTCCCTCTATTTTATGAATTATGTTATTCCTGGCCCGCGTAATCCAAAAAGTGGAATACATGTTTACTTGCAACCTTTGATTGATGAACTTCAAATTTTTTGGCATGAGGGGGTTGAAACTTAGGATATCTTTCTTAAATAGAATTTCAATTTGCGTGCATATCTAATGTGGACTGTTAATGATTTTCCTGCTTATGGAATATTGTCTGGGTGGATGACAGTTGGAAAGCTGGCTTGTCTATACTGCATGGAAAAAACAAAATCTTTCACATTGAGATATGGCAGAAAAAATTCATGGTTTGATTGTCATCGTTGTTTCTTGCCACCTGATCATGAATTTAGGAGACTCAAGAATACATTCAAAAGGAATAGAAGGGAATATGATGGTCCACCTCCAAAGCTATCCGGTTATGATGTATGGGAAATAGTTTAAGATTTGCCTAAATCCAGTGAGGAACGATTGTACATGCTTGATGTATATGATGCTTTGCATAACTGGACTAAGCAAAGTATATTTTGAGAGTTAGAATATTGGCCAGATAATTTACTTACACATAATGTTGATGTCATGCATACTGAGAAGAACTATTTTGACAACTTGTTCAACACAGTTATGGATGTCACTGGCAAAACAAAGGATAATCCTAAGGCCCGACTTGACTTACTAGAATATTGCAACCGCAGAGAATTACACTTACAGCAGGGGCCCAACGACAATGTTCTTAAGCCCAAGGCTAGTTTTACATTCAAGTTGGACCAAAAGCATCAAATATATGAGTGGGTTCAAAGTTTGAAGATGCTCAATGGATATGTCTCAAATTTGAAAAAGAGGGCTGATATGACACAAGGAATCTTGCATGGAATGAAAATCCATGATTGTCATGTTTTCATGGAACAATTACTTTCAATTGTTTTTATTGGTTTACCTGAAAACATATGAAAACCAATAACAAAGATTAGTTTGTTCTTCAAAGACTTATGTGCCACCACATTAAAAGAAGAAAATCTGGCGCGAATGGAAAGTAATATTGTTGTTATCACCAACAAGCTGGAGAAGATTTTCCCGCCAGCGTTCTTCGATGTGATGGAACATCTTCCTATTCACCTTATGCATGAAGCTTGGCTAGGCGGTCCAGTTCAAAGTAGGTGGATGTATCCATTCGAATGATAAGAATTTGCAACATATTTAAATTCATACATATCTTTTTTAAATATAGCAAACATCTAACCTTAACATTGTACAGGGCAATTAAAAAATTGAAAAGGGGTCCTAAGAACAAACATAGGGTGGAAGGCTCTATAGTCGAGGCAATCTTGTAAGAGAAACTTCTCAATTTTGTTCATACTACTTTTATGATGAAGTTGCTTGTTCAATAAACCGACCGAATCGTCATCAGGACGATGTGAATGAGCCTCATTTACAACCGATATCAATTTTTAATCAATCTGGTTGTAAGGATAAAAAGACTATACCTCGTTGGATCACTCCCATGGAGTGCAAGTCAGCAACTTTATATGTCATGCTGAGTCGTCCGAAAATTGAGCCCTTTCTGAAGTAAGGAGATTAAAATTTTAACATATCTTATTTGTTTACTCATTCCCTTAAAGAAACTGATTATATTTCCCATGTTGGATGTTCAGTTCATTTAAGACTCAATTCCACAAAAATCAAGTATATGCATCCTTTCCAACGTGGTTTAAAAATGAGGCTCGTAAGTGTATTAATATTTCTACAAAGTTTAAACATTTACACATTCCTCAACTAAAATATATATATGTATAATATTTTTAGGTACACCATTCACCAAATGCAGCCGCATACGATCAACTATTGAGAGATATTTCTTTGGGTCTAGTTGAAGCTAATGCAATGTCCCAATACCAAGTAAATAGGTTTAAATTTTCCATCAAACAACACTCCAAAATAAGGAAAAAAACAATAATGGTGTTTGGGTTAAGGGTGATGATGATATTGATTACTTTGGTATCATACACGAGATCATAGAACTGGAATATGCTGGTTTCACAATAAAAAAATTGTCCTCTTTTGATATAAGTGGTTTGATCCAAGAACAAGAGACACAAGAGTACATAGGGAGCATAACATCATTGAAGTGAAGCACAATAACTCGTATCCTATTTACTATCCATTTGTTCCAGCGAAAAATGCTAAACAAGTGTATTATTCTCCTTATCTGTTGCGCAATGTAAAGTCTGATTAGTGGGCTGTAATAAAAACAAAGCCTATATGCCGGGTGAAAGTTGAGAATGTACTGGAGACTGCATATCAAAATGAAATGCAGATTGATCACCAGCTAGTGGACGTTGAATTAGTGACGGTTTGAATCACCCAGAAAATATATTTGAAAAAGTTAATAGTGCGGAAGAAGAGGCTGAGTGGGTAGGAGATGAGAAAACCTCCGAAGAGGGTGAATGATTTAGTGGAGAGTCTTCATAATAGGAGGATTAGTTGTGTAAGTTGTATTTATTATGTATTGATGTCTTTATGTCTTGTACTATATATTTACCTTTATGTTTCTTTTTTAATATTGATATGTAATATACTGTTTAAGTTTGTTGTTTCCACTTTTCCATGATTTATATAGTAAAAAAAAGTCTTATGTGTATCTCGTGTTGTATTAGAGCGATTTGAAATGTGAATTAGTAACTTCAAATTAGTTACTTGAAATGTTTTCTTATATATTCATTTTGTAGGAACTAACTACTTGTTAACTTAACTTAATTTAGATGTCAGACAGAGGTGATAAGGGTAAGGGAAAAGTTGATACTACAAAATCAGAAAAAAATAGACAACCTTTGGCTTATAGACGACCCACAGGTATTCATATATCTGAGGGTCCGTTTGCTGACGCGACAACACGGACCTTATATTCTAGGTCATCCGAGGATTAGATACCTACTGCTATGCATGTGGGGCCACTACATAGGTCTACACTGACTCATTCTGCTCCTATGACCATCCGACCACCAGCACAGTACTATCGGATGACCGCTGGTCCCTCTGTACATCTACCATCATTGATACCCTCCTACAACAGTCATACAGCTTCACACAGTGATTCTGCTGGATCTATTGGGTTGTTGGATCTTCAACTAGGAGGCACTCCATCTAGTGCTTTAGATCTGCCCACGCCAGTGCATCCACCATCACTTACTAGGCAGCCAGGAGACAGAGATAATTCTGAGAGGATTTATCTTGTTCCAGTTGTGAGAGGGTTAGTTTTCTAAATATAATAATGTTACTCATTTTTTCATTACTATATTATTATGCTCTATGAAATTACTGTTTGATCTTGTGCTGTAGGTTTAGGCCGGATGGTGGAGTTGGATAAAAGGAGTGAATATGCATTACTCGGCACTTCAACGGCTATTGGACCAACTGGAAAAAGGTTCCAGAACTTGACAGGGATAGAATGTTTGAAGAATTTAAGGTAAGGATTTAACTTATCGACTAATTAACACTTTGTTAGAACAAAAGATTGAATATTATATTTTTGTTATAGAATTTTACTAGTGGGATGATACAAATACATTTCTTATAAAGAAGAACTTTTTCATAAGATGTAGAGCCAGATTTAATGATCTCTTGGATTATGCTCGAAAGAAATTTTTAAAACCTAAGTGGATTCCTGAACCCACATGGCAACTGTATCTTCACCATTGGAGTAGCGCAAAATACCAATTGTTGAGTGAAAAAAGGAAAGAAAGCCCGGACATCATTCAAGGATGGCTCCCTACATACTGCGGGTGCCAGAAGTACTTTTGCTGTGATGGAAAAAATGGTATGTAACTTTTACAGTTTTAATTGTTTGTTTCTATTTAAATTTTTTTATTATTTGAATATTGAGAATTATTTCATATGTAGAAAAAAGTAAAGGGTAGGGAAATACCACATTATGAGCTATACGAGGAGACTCATATGATTAAAAAAAACTGACTGATGAAGATGTCTGGGTTGAAGCTCGTGCAAAAGCTGTCCATGTAAGAAACATATTCTGAATTTATGAATATTTTTCTTAAAGTTAGATATTATTCAATTATAACTACTTTAATATTTTTTTGTTTTTAGTATTAACTTTACTTTGAATATAGGACGAATATATGCGTCTTGCTGGTGCGTATCGTAGTAGTTAGCCTCCTGAAAGTCAGGATGACCCAATATCCCAACATGTAGAGGATGAGTAATGGGCGAAAGTTGTGGGTCCTGCAAATAGATGCCATTTGGTCAGATACCACAAAAACTTTTTTGGTTATAATGTTAGGTGTTCGTCCTGCCCTTTTTACTCTAGCTTTTCAGTTGATAGAGAAATGATTGACAAACTACAAAATATGGTTTCTCAACTCACTGAAGAGCTTGCTGAATAGAGAGAGAGGCAGAAGAAGATGGAGAAGGCAACAACAACATAATTCAAGAAGGTGCAGTAGCAGTTGAGCTCTTTCATTAGGACTGCGGGGGTTATTCCTCCGTGTCCTGGTGATGCAGTTCGGGCTGCAAGAGGTCTAGGGCCCTTGAATGATTTCAGCACGGATGATGATATGGAAAATGAGGACAAATTTGATGATAATGACTTTTAGTTTTTTGATTTTTGTATGTGTTGTACTTTAAATTTAGAAATTTTGTTGTATGAAACTATTGTTGTAGTATTTTCATACTCACTTTTGTTGGACATTTTATATGTCTTGTACACTTTTGAAAGCATTTACATTTGGTTTTTGGTTGTTATTGAGCTGTATTTGATTTGATACTACTGTATTGCATTGTTGTTGTTGAATGTTGTATTTGGATTTTGATTTTTTTTAAATTTCCAGAAAAACCAACCACAAGTGGTCGGTTTTTTGAAATTTTTTTTGCAGAAAACCTACCACAAGTGGTCGGTTTTTTAGTCATTTTTTTATTCCCTAAAATTATTTTTTCCAATTTTAATAAAATAATAATAAATTTTAAATATATATCTATTTTTAAAAAAAACCGACCACAACTTTATCGACCATACATTTTGGTCGGTTTTCCCCTTTTTTTAGTAGTGGTTGGCTTGCGGCGTTGGCTTTTGAGGTGATTTCTCTTGCACTTGTCCCATTTAATTTTGCTTTCAATTAATGGCACATCATTGTTTTGCTGCACCATTCAAACTCATATTATTACTAGTGACTCTGAAACAAACACACTATTTTGGTTCTTCTATGTTTCTCTGATAAACTCCTTGAACCTTGGTATTTTCACGAATCCTCAAACTTGTCTATTGACAGAATTTATGCATGCCTTGTTTTGACTCACAATCATGTTTCTTTTATGTACTGGTCTTTTGTCTTGCTTTGTATAATTGAAGAAGTTGGTAGCAAGTTTTGAAATGCTTTCTCACTTATTTTGACATGGCTTGACTAAAAAATATGAGAAAAATAATTTTGTTTGAATGAAAGACTCAAAAGGACAAAAATAGAAAGAAAGAGAAGAAAGAAAAGACATTGTTTGTCCTTTTTTTGAAAATAGAAAAAAGAAAAAATTTATCTAAAAATGACAATTAATTCTAATGATTATTCTATGCATTTTGGATTAAGTTGTCTGATCTTTTTATCCAAACTTTCCACCAATTGTTGTTGAGTTAATGTCCCTGAAACTGAATTGCTTTCATAGGCCAATTGCACTCACATTCCTTATTCGGCTAGTGACACCATGAAAGGGTTTTGCCAATAATTCTCTCTTATTTTTCTTCCTCTCATCTCACCATTGCTCTAAGGTAATAAGACTCTCTTATTCTTATTTCTCTCAACTCACTATCGCCTTATGGTTCCCGTGAAGATTTTCACCAATAATACTCTCTCATTTTTATTTCTCTTAACTTACCATCGCCTTACGGTTCTCGTGAGGATTGTCACTAATAGAACTCTCTCATTTTTATTTCTCACTTGATTCCTTATGCTAAGGAAGACAAGTAGTTCCCAAAATGCATCGTCATATCCATTTCATACTTAGCCTTAATATTCTCAAAGATTGATCTGACGGTCTTTCTTTGGTTGTACTTGGCTTTTGGATAAGGTTAGAAATAAAGGATGACATGACGCCCAAATGACACTTGAGGTGGGGTGGGACTTGCAACTTTTAGAATCAACTCAAACAACGAATATTAACTCATGCCCTAGTTTCTTTTGGCTGGGTGATTCTAAATTATTTATTTAGTTGGACTGAACCTAGAGTAGGGTAGCCTGCGTATCTCACTATGAGAATCAGGTCACATGTAGTTCTAATAGATTGTTCTTTTGCTTGATTCTGATTTCTTTTTTTATTGGCTCTTTTTCTCTTTGGGACCTTTTCTGACTTTATTTTTCTTAACACTTTTTTTCTTCTTCTTTTCTGGACACATTTGTGTTTTTTTAAAACTTTTCTGACTTTATTGTTTTTCTTGACACCTTTTATTTTGAACTTTGCTGACTTTATCTTAATTTAAAAAGAGAAATATAAAAGAAAGGATGGAAATAAAGCTCAAATGGGGTAAACAAAAGATGACACCACGTTTGGATAGCAAAATAAAATGCCTTCATCATATCAATCCTTAAAAAAGTAAGAACAAAGCATGCAATATGGAAGTGGGAGATGAAGATCATTCATGACAACATTAGCTTGAATTGAGCATGTGTGTCGCTACTTCTTCAACACTTATCCAACATACAACTCCATATTTGTTGTACATCCCCCACATCGAATGACTCATGTTTTTGTGGAGCTGATTTTTTTTACTTCTCTTGATATAAGATCGTACATTCATAGTTTGACCTAATTGAGACATGTCTTTCAATTGATGACCAAGTTATTATTGTGATTCTCACAATAATCTTCTTAATTTTGAAAGAAGACTTCAACGTGGTCACCAAATGTCTCAACACTCCACCAATTTCATAGATGTTTTTTCTAACTTTAGCTCTCTGATTCAATATTTCATGATTAAATTGGATTTTAAGACCTGACTGAAAAATTTTGCAGGCATGTCATAACACTAGAATCAACATAAAATGTATTGTGTAAAGAAGACAAACGAACAACTTAAAATAAGACAAAATAACAAGGGACACCACATTTCAATGAAAGGAAAAATAGAAGTGTTTAAACAAAGACGACGGAGAAACAAAACAAGATAAACCCCAAACTACAACCCTGAGGAAATTCAGAAAATAGAAAGAAAAACAAAAGAAACTACCAACAGTCTTTCCTGGTAAGGAGATGAGTGACTTTCTAGTTGTCGAGTTTGACATTTTAGCCACTGATTTGCACATCACCATGACTAGAGTTTTCACCATTGTGAATGTTCTGCACCATAATCCATTTATCTTAAATTATCTTTACTATCTCTTTTTTCAAATCATGATTATCTTTAATACTGTAATCCTGAATATCAGAACGATATGGACATCGTACATTAGGATCAAAATTTCTTGAATATGGATCAGAAGTGTACCCAAGGAGCGGAGTGATCATGCCCTATTGTACTAATATCTAGAACAGACAAGCATATGATTCTTCAATTGGTATGAAACTATCCTTAGGATTCTACCTCTTTTAATGGTTTGACTTAGATTAAACATCGGGCCTAGAAGGTCTTTGATATGTTTGTGAAGTTGGAGGATGACTGTTAGGAGTTGGTGTACACCATTATGAGTAAGAAGGAGGTTGACCATATGATTGTACATTATATACTAGATATGAAGGTGGGGAAATGAAGTATAATGGGTTTTAGGAGTGATTATATAGAGCTTGGATATGAACTTGGGCTTGAGACTGAGGGTAACAACGACATGGTCTTCTTAGGTGTGCATGTTGTCCAACTATAACAGTAGCTACATCTTTCTCATTCTTCTTCCCTCCAATTTCCCTTAATTGATGACAATATTGTCCCAAATGTTTCACGAACTCCTCATGTCCATCTTGCTCCTCAAATTTCGGTATCTTAAGGCTTGGAGGAAGGTTAACACTTGAAGACATGCCTAGTCTTTATCTGAAATATCTTTTTTACCCGCAAGTCCTAGGAAACTTTTCATAGCATTTTTTGCACTATTCATTTTTCAAACCATTTTCTCTAACTCTTCTGACACGCTAGGCTTCTCGTTAAGAAAATTTGGTGGTCTAATTAACATGGATGTGGGATCAGGAGTATAGCAATGATCCTCAATAGTATTGAATACGGGGCCACTAGCATATTGGGGCAGCACAATCATTGGATTGATAGCCAAAATGGAAGCCTCAGTAGAAGGTTGAGCAATAAAAGCACAGACAATATGTGCTATTGTCAATATGGTAGATTTATACTGAAGAGATAGAGAATGAGTGATGGAAGCATTGAGATGCTTTTGGCTTGGAACGAATTCTGAGGCATGTTGTGGTGCATCAATAACATTAGGGAATGGATCTTGCAATTGTGGTAGCGAACTCAGGGCATTTGCTGGGTCAATAGTGGGGAATAGAGGAGGAGGAAACCCACTGGCCCAAGCTCGGTGCATTTACGTCATTTATGGCCTTAGTCTCCTAATCTCTTGTTTTAAACTCTTATTTTCCTGACTCTTTATTTGATCCATGATATCACTCTCTATATCCTTGTTGGACACAACTAACCCTTGGATTTGGTGTGATATGGAGGATCAGTTACAATGCCACAAACCAACCACCTTAAATTAACTAAAAAAGAGATAAAAAACGTGTTAGAGTTCAATATTTTCTCAAAACCTTTTTCTTTTTTTTCTTTTTTTTGGAAAAGATTACCGAATCCAAGAAGGACGCCTACGTATCTCACTACCGAGAGAGGAGAATCATATGTGTGTAGTTCGTACAGTTTGGCCAAAAAATGGCCAATCAAACTCTTTTTTTTAGAAACTCTAGAAGACAAAAAAAATAATAAATTGTCAAAAGAATTGACGAAAATCTTTTTGAATTTTTCAGGTTTAAATCCCCTGTTCAAAATAAAACCTGTGATTATCAAGAGAAAATCTTTTTTTGTATTTTTCATATGGAAAAATTCATGGATTAACTAATCTATTACCAAATGAATTATTATTTTTTTCAAAAGATATTTACAAAGTTTTTTTGATTTTGAAATTCATGCAAAAATGAAACTTAAAATTCTCAAAGAAAAATCTTTTTTTTTTTGTATTTTTCAGATGAAGTAACACGTGCATAAAACTAACCTAAAATGAAGAGAAAATCTTTTTCTTTCTTTTATAATTATTTTCAAAAGATACTGACAAAAACTTTTTGGATTTTCAGTTTTGAATTTCTTCCAGCATGAAACCAAAGACTATTAAGGAAAAACTTTTTTGTATTTTTCTTTTCAAGGCATATATGAAACACCTACTCTAAATGAAGAGTGAAGAAAATATTTTTGAATTTTTAAAATAAGAACACCGGATCCACGAAGGGCTGCCTACATATCTTACTCCTAAAAGAGGAGAATCAGGTGTGCGTAGTTTACCCAGATCGAACAATTAAACAATAACAGACAGACTGAACCACGACTTGAAAATACGACCTAGACAGACAATGAATAACGTCAATAAATTTCTTTTTGAGTTTTTAATTTGCCACTCCGCATAAAAATGACACCAACAACTATGAAAAAAAAAATCTTTTTGGTATTTTTGTTATATGAAATGTACAAAACTTCTACTATCTTTTTTTTTTTTTGAAATTTTTCTTTACAAAAAGCTCCTATTTACTTGCTAAAGAGAACAAAAGAAAAATCTTTTTGACGTATTTTATTCTTTTTTTGAGAAATTAGTGCAAAAGGTAAAAATCTTCGGATTATGGAAGAAAATGCCATAAAAAACTCTAAAAAACTATGAAACTCTTTTTTTTTTCACTTAAATCTTTCTTTTTCCTCTGTTTTTTGGAACTCTTCCTAGCATAAACTCACGATTTTTCCAAATCAGTCTGTCAAATGACCCTATTACCCTCAAAGGTGCAACAATTATCACGTAGGATGCTTTAGGGGTGAGTCTCTTTTAAAGGACCAAGTGGGTCCCGCTAAGTCTTAATTTCATATAAATAAGCATGACCTAAAGGCTGACCTAGGCTGGGGTCTACTAACAAGGCTGTTCAGGAGAGCATATGGTCAATAGTAGCTGCGATTGCTTTTCACCTACTCCATACATCCGACGGATCTCCCTCCTAAAATAAGGGTGAATCAACTAGATTTCTGTACACGACATGTACTTCGGGACTTGTTGCGTAAAAAATTAACTCGGGGTAATGCATATGATGCCAAATATAAAGCGGTAACACATAAAAAACTATAAATACGTAGCACATATGCATCCAACAATGATAAAACAATAACACAAACAATAGCAAAAACAAAATTTCTATAAACTCATAGTGTCAAACTAAGCAGATACAACTAAAAAATAAGCTCGAATTTTAAAAAAAATCCCCAACAGAGTCGCCAGAGTTGTCATACCCCTTTTTAACCAAAAATATGTTATTTTAAGGTTGAAAAGGTTTTTTTTATTAAGTGACAAAAGAAAATAATTTTTTTCGAAAAGAATTATTTACATTTAAACTCAGAGTTGCCACTTGGAATGAATTGGGTGTGCCAAGTCACCTTTGAAAATTATTTTTCAAAAATAGTTTGACTCTAAAAAATTGATCCACGAACAGATATTCTAGTTAAGGAATTCTTTTGATTGAGGAGAAGGTGTTAGGCATCCCTCAGTCCCGTGGTTCAACCATATTTGCTCCGTAGAGTATATCGGCTAATATGACATTATAAAATGTATAAACTGACAAAACACATGAACAAGAAAACAAACAACCAAAATAATCGAAAATCCAAAAAATAGTGTCCAGTCCAATTATTTCAATATGAAATAAAAGATGCAGAAATAGACCTACGCTAACCTACCCTAGTCCCAAACAATGCTTTACCCGATGCCTCAGGCCTTGATCACGAACATCTTTCGTGTACAGGATAGTTCGGGGCATACCCCGGTGAATAAGTACAAATGGCTTCGGGGCATTCCCCGGCTAAATAAATACATTTTTCAATTTCAGCCAACAACTTAAAACAATCTCAAGCACAGAATTCATTCATTCCACAATAATCAATTCATAAAATTTGCCTACCCAACTTAGTATTTGCTTACTAGTTTCGGCTTAAAGCATGATACTGTCAAATGAAAATGCTTATCCACTTTTAATCAACAATCAAAGCTAGCCAAACGCATCCACTCTTATCAAGTTTTAATTCCCACCCCCAATTAAAATTTACCAACTCTTCGATTGTCAATTCATTTTTTCTCCTTTTGATTTTCAAAATCCAAATCAAGCATCAACAACATACACCCAACAAAATTCAAGCATGCTAAACACACAAATCATTCACTATCACATAAAGAATTGAAGGAAGAGAAGAGAGAATTGGACCTCAAATGCTTTTCAATTGGAATAATTCATTTGACTAGAACTGTGATCGGGATAAAAAATCGGCCTCAACCAACGGATAAAACCCAAATCGGTATCGAATTCAACCCCGAACACATTTAAAAATCAGCTGGGTAACCTCAATATGAGCGTAAATCACATAGTTTGACTTAACAAAAAATGGGTCTCGATATAGCCAGAGTTGGGTTCACTATTTCCATTTTGCCAGAGCTCCGGCGAACTCAAATGTGACAAAAAGTGATGGGTTGGTCAGTTTCGATCAAATTTTTGGATGTTCTCACTGGTTTCAACGTTTCTGGTTGTTTGGAAGTGGTGGGGTTGTGTTTTCCAGTGAGGCATGGCTGATTCCAACGAGCAATTTTAAAAAAAACTCAAGCCAGACTACTGGGATGCCTTCGTTCACCATTTTCACCCTTCTCACTCGATTTTTTCTCTCTCTCGCTGATTTTTCTCTGTATTCTGCCTCTCTCTATATCATCTTTTTCCCTCCATTTTCTATCACTCTCTCATTTTTTTATCACTTTCTTAGCTTTTTTCTTTCTCTTCTCTGTCTCCCTAATTCTTCTTACTCTCTTAATCTCTTCCCCTCTCTCACTGTATGTGTGTATATCTATATACGTGTATTTTCCCCCATTAATGAGTGTGCTGATGTGTATATATTTTGGAAATGGAGAAATATCCAGGTCCTCACCTGTGAGTGTGTAGTGTGTTTAACTGTATGTGTTAAAATTTAGTTTATGTGATCTGTATGTAGGTCTATGTAAATTCTATTATGAAGAGGAAAAAAAAGTGACCTTAGGAGGGTTAAGGATATGTGGGCTAGGGGTGGGGTGGTGAGGATAAACTGCGGTGGTTAATTTTAATTGGTTGAGTTGTTAATTTATTAAGAATTTTATTATTTTTGTCTTTTTGTAGAGGGATAATCATATGAGGGGTAAATGGGTAAATTCGGCTTCCGGGAGGGACAAAATTATGTGTCTAAAAGGCACAAAATATTAAAGTAGAAGATATCTGAGTACTTTGTAAAAATAGTCCAACAAGCTACCTTGAATCTCTATAAACTCGATCATCAATGACTTAGAGTTTCGAACTCAGAATCTGCACATAAAAGTTCAGAAGAAACAAGTGTGGGTACTAAAATACAGGTAATCAACAACATCGTTGGTCATCCCAATTCAATGTGATGACAAGAAATGTTCTAACCTGATCTCATCTATTCAACCACACAAACCTGTAAACATGAAAGTCATACCTAGCATAACAATTAAACTTTTGTTGACAATTGACACAAATTGATTTATAATATATTTGTCTGTAGTCGATAACTGCTGATGAAGTGGTTGAACTTTTACAATAATGAAGAAATTAATCAAATATTACAATGGTTGAATTGAATAATAATGGCTGAGATCTAGGAATAACAATTGTTTGGACCGGAGAAGTTTTTCATCAAAGGAGAGTGGTTTGTCAATGAATAACTTAAAAAGTTGGTTGAAAAAGATCTTTGCGGATATCATAATTATAAAAAAAAAATGAAAAAACAAAAGAGAGGATTTGAAAAGGGAGAAATCGGGAGTGCTTGGAGCGAAGAATTTTTTGTTGTTTTATTTTGTTATTTCGGGTACACAATTTGTATGTTTGCACAATCCACTTCAACTTTTATTCAAGACAGTTTCAAGAACACCACTGAAGTTTAACACCTTCAACACAAGTTCAACATGAACTATCAAGAAGTGTGTTTATTTAAAGAAATAAGCTGAAGTAGAAATCGGACTAAGTCCTCCGATTTCATGGAGTGTCCTTAAGGAATTAATTCTTCTCAAGTACCCGAGGTTGTGAAATTTTTCCTCCCGAGATAAAATGGTTCACAATCTGAATGTAGCGATACCTCAAACCTTCAGATTCTTCGAACACACTGAACAGGTGATGATCACAAAGAGTTTTTAAAAATAGAAGTGTTTTTTAATACTGAAAATTTCATTTATGCCTAAGGAAAAATTTCAAGTATTTATTTCCATCAAGTTCCCCTTTGAAAAGAAAGCAATGGTTCATGGAAAGTCGTATCACTTCGAAACAGTCATGTCTGTCCATTCGAAATAATGTGTCTTTTTTGAATGGTCATGTTTGACTGAACAGTCACCCTATTTTGAAACGGTGTGTCATTTTTTTGAAGGGTTGCATCCCTTTCGAGTTATGTTTTTGCGCTTCTGTATGCATGTTAATGGAGAAAATATTTTTCGTTGGATTTTCTGGATTAAAAAAAAATAAGAAAATTTCACTTGTTTTTCCAAGTTTCAAATAAACTTTGTCTAAAAAAATAATTTCGCCGAGCAAGCGACAACGATGACAGCACAAGGCACCTCTTAGTTCTTGCCTCACTTTCCACTTGAAGGAGAGTTTCCTTATAAAAACACAATGAAGTTGCTTTCTCCCCCCAATGTGGGAGAAATAGACATTCCTTTAGTGAGTAAACTTTCCTTTTAAGTGTGAGTTCACTTTCTCTCCAAAAATTTCCTCCATTTTCCTTTCAGACATCTATTGAACCCAACATATTTTGAATAGGGTAATTAAAAATTACAGGGATAAAAGGGATTATTTTGTATTTTTTGAGACTTTGGAATTAGGATTTAAGTCTTTTAAGACTTTAATGATATAAACTATTTTGCATTATTTAAAACTTTGGTGTTAATATGCTTTAAACTTACAATGGTGATGTCATAAATATTCAATAGTTTCGAGAATGACCTTTAGGTCAAGAGACTCTAGAAAGTGAGATCACTGGTTGTAATCTTCCAATTTTTCAGATGGCTTAGATAAAAGAATAGGGCCATCTATAGGAAATAAGTACGCAATACTAGGTTCACTTCTATAGATTTAAGACTAATCCAATCCTTATTTTAATTTCTTGTGATGTGTTCGACAATCTTTTCATGCATTATACAAAAAAATAAGTGATAAAGGATCAGTCAGCCTAATTAATTCTCTATCCATTATAAAGGAAGTCCAGGTAATGTTTCCTGGGCAAGTTTGCCAAAAGGACACCATGGAAAACTTTTTTGCCAAAGTTCCAAACTTGATGAATAATTTGCCAAAAAGACACTTAATTCCACATCATCATTAACTTTTCCAACTTAACAACTTCACCCACAAATTTTATAATAATTCACTTTAACCCCATACTTCCAACTTAATAAATTCATCCACAATTTTTAAGTAATACATTTCAACCCACTCCATCATCCTCCATTATATATATAAAAATATTTAGGTTTCCAAAAATATTAAATAAAAAAAATCCAAAAGCTAAAAATAGAAGGTGGTTGTTTTCCCTCTAAAAAGCTCCGATTCTGACCACTTTTCCAGCATTATTTACGGCGATCAGCTTTAAATCAGTCCACAAACATCACAAGCTTGTCCATTGCACCCATTGTTACCCCATTTGTTTGGTATCTTCTCAAACGTACCACTTTCCACCATTGTTAAAAAATTTGAAACCATTCACATTACTCAAAACCACTTTAGAAAGTATATTACAGCAGCTCAGGCAACTCCAAGCTCATTTCTTTATTCCATAAACCCAAGGATCGTAGATTAGAAGTAATATTTGCAATTTCACGATTTTTATACGGATAGCTGCCTATTCATCGAACACTGATCGTCATTCAACAACCATGAATATAACCCGATATAGACCATAAGCATAATCTACCATAGACCAAAACCTAATTCCACGATGTCTATTGCAGAATTTGTTCTGGTTTCTGGTGATTTCATGGGAGAATGGTTGGAGACTCCCAAATGCTGGAAATGGAGATCTTTTATGAAGGTGAAAATATCTGTTGTTGTTCTCCACAATAGTTCGTACAATGAATTGGTTGCAAGCGTAATGCAGAGCAGAAATTTAGATTGTGTGCCGAGTGACGTAGTGATTAGTTATCTAATGAATTCAAAGGAAAAGGTGCATCCTACGATCATAAATAGTGATGTACATGTGCTGATGTACACGATGGATGTCGATGCAGATGGCTTTAGGCCTATTTTGAGGATAAATATAGCTGAGAGATCCGTCAAAGGACTGGTAAATTCATCAGAATTCCCACCTCCACGGTGGAAAATAGACAATGATTTCAGTGATTACGAGAACGATGACGATCAACCTATTAATACGGAAGATGATCCTATGCATATGGAGTTTTCATCAAACTCATAAGACGACAAAGAAGACAGTGGAACAGAATCACAACCAGAACATTCCTTTAATGACGGAGCCAATTTCCATCTTGATCAAACATTCGCCGACAAGAACTACTCCAAATTCTTGAAGGAAAAATATTTATCTCGTGGTTGCGGCTCGTTGTTGAGGGCAATAAATTATGAAACCTTGTACAAATTTCTCATATACAAGTATATCGGGTTGCACACGTGCAGTGTTGAATACGCCACCCGCAGGCATAAGAGATTATTGTTATGACCCAAACCAAGGCCCTGGCCATGAAGAGCATCCCGAATCGTGAAGGTCCGGACACCTTCATAACTTTTAATCATATACACTATTCATACACAAATAAGGAAATACAAAAAATATAGCGGAACAGAATCATGGTCATAAATCTGATATAAATTTAGCAATGGAAAATGAAATCTAAAACTAACTAACAACATCTGCAAACCATCTTCGAAACCTCTGCTACATGATTACTAAAACAATCTAAAAAAAACTGGGACAAGGCCCCCAGTAGACCAAAACCACAACTAATAATACTTGTCTGAAAATAAACAAGCCTTTTGAAATATAGAAGGCTTACTAACTGGACACTGCAACTCTTTCTGATGAAATCTACTGCTTATTTGGACCCCTAGACTGAGCCTCAGAACCTGAGAGTTAGGGGGGAAGGAGGGACGGGGTCGAAACAGATGTACTGGTACGTGAAGAAATCCAAAATAAAGCTTGTATATAAATAAAATAATTGAAAGCTAGTCATAAACATCATGCAAGATAAGATTTCAAAATACATGGAGGTTGAATTCAGTGTTTATGGAGTTAGGGGGTAAAGGGAAAATACCAAAATACCCCTCCAAAACCTTTTGAAAAATGCTGAATTGAACAGCTAACGACATTAGGTTGATGTCGTCACATATGTGATAAGCCGTTAGCTCTTGTCATCACAAAATGTTGTAACTTATGACTTTCTGCCTATGGCTGACGACATTTTCTGATAAGTCGTCAGATTAGTGATAAGCCATTAGAATTATCGTCACTCAATTTCCAAGCTAATATGTTGGAGTAAAATAGGAATAACTTTTTTTCTCTGATATCGGATTTTGGTAAAATTAGTGGCGTTGGAAAGAGGACTCAAAGACCTTTCATTTGATATATAGTAACTCAACCAGTTCTCTATATAAAAGGAGTTATGGCCAATTGAATTTGGTCTAAGTTTTGACACTCACTAAAACTTGAACGATAGGAAAGCTTTCAACTAGTCTTTGAGTTAAGGGACCTCTATGATCTCGACTCATGCCTAAATAGATTCACATACTACATAAATGAGTAACATACTAAATTTACATTAGGTTTATGGCTTTTGGAACATCTATGCATAGGAAAGACGGTTTACATTCTATCCCATATTGCGGGTTATTACATTATCCCCCCTTGGGATTATTCGTCCCTGAATGAAGACTCGTGATATATCAAGCACGATTTCAAGAGCTAAATAAAAGAAAAAGGAGTGGTATAGGGTTTTTACCTTCTAAATCATCTTCCATGTCCTCGAAAAGAGTCGGATACCTCACACGCATATCATCTTCTGATTCCCAAGTAACCTCCTCTTCTTTTTGATTGCTCCACATCACCTTAACCGAAGCTATCTCCTTACTCCTCAACTTCCTCACTTGACTATCTAAGATTGCAATAGGTTCCTCTTCATATGCTAAGGAGTCTGTCACTTTGATTTCCTATACAGGCAATACTAGGGAATGATCTCCTATACACTTCTTCAATATAGATACATAAAATACCGGATGAATAGAACCCAAACTTGCAGGCAATTCTAACTTATACGCAACTGCTCCTATCCTTCTCAAGATCTGATATGGTTCTATATAGCGAGGACTCAACTTACCTTTCTTCCCAAATTGCATGACTCCCTTCATAGGAGAAACTTTTAGAAATACCCAATCACCAACCTCGAATTCCAACTCTCTTCTTCTAACATCGGCATAGGATTTTTGTTTACTCTGAGCTGTCTTAAGTCGTTCTCTACTAAGTTTCACGTCTTCCATTGCTTGGTGAACAAGATCAGGCCCAAATAACTAAGTCTCGCCTACTTCATACCAGCCTATAGGTGACCTACATCTTCTTTCATATAGTGCTTCAAAAGGAGCCATTTTAATACTGGCATGATAGCTATTATTATATGCAAACTCTATTAGTGGTAAGTGATCCACCCAACTACCCTTGAAATCAATTACATAGGCTCTCAAAATATCTTCATGGGTCTGAACGGTGCGCTCCACTTGCCCATCCATCTGAGGGTGAAATGCTGTACTTAGGTTCACTTGGGTACCTAAAACCCTCTGAAAAGGCCTCTAAAACTGTGAAGAAAACTGCTTACCTCAGTCAAATAGGATGGATACCGGCGCTCCATGCAAATGGACTATCTTCTCAATATACAACTTGGCATAATCATCTCCAGAATAGTCGGTTCTAATAGGCAGAAAATGAGTAGACTTAGTCAGCCGGTACACAATCACCCAAATGGAATCATACTGGTTTTGGGACCTCGGAAGTCCCATAATGAAATCCATATTAATCATCTCCCACTTCCACAGGGGTAAAGCTATCTCTTGGGAAGTACCACCGGGCCTCATATGCTCTACCTTAACTTGCTGACAGTTCAAACATTTGGAAACAAAGTTAGCCACATCACGCTTCATATTATTCCACCAATAAATGGTTTTCATGTCAAGATACATTTTTGTAGAGCCTAGGTGAACCACGTACCTCGAGGTGTGAGCTTCATCAAAGATCTCTTCCTCAGACCATCTACATCTGGCACACACAATCTACCCTGATATCTTAAAATACCATCACCACCAATTTCAAAGGACATCACCTTTTGTTGACCCACATCTTTCTTGATCTGCATTAAGATGGGATCTTCAACCTACTTCTCTTTAACTTCAGCACAAAGGGATGATTTAGATACCATATGAACAACCATTCCCCCATCTTCAAGATCCAAGAGTCGCACCCCAAGATTTGCAAGTCTGTAAATGTCTTTCACTATTTCTCTCTTCCCTTTCTTAACATGAGAAAAGCTGCCCATAGACAACCTGCTGAGGGCGTCGGCTATAATATTTGCCTTACCCGGGTGATATTAAGGCTCATGTCATAATCCTTCAAAATCTCCATCTAGAGCCTCTACCTGAGGTTTAATTCTTTCTGCGAGAAAACATACTGCAAACCATGCACCCCATAAAGATAACGCCGCTAGATTCTAAGCGTAAACACCACAGACGCTAGCTCCAAATCATGGGTAGGGTAATTGCTCTCATGAATTTTTAACTGCCTAGATGCATAAGCCACCACCTTACCATGCCGCATAAGGACATACCCAAGTCCCACTCGGGATACATCACAGTATACAACAAAACCTTTTGTACCTTCTGGAAGAGTCAGTACAGGTACAGTAGTCAATTTGTCTTTTAACTTCTCAAAACTATTCTCACATGAGTCATACCACACAAATTTCACCTTTTTCTGAGTCAACTTAGTAAGTGAGCAGCTATGGAAGAAAAACTCTCTATGAATCTTCTGTAATACCCTGCCAAACCCAAGAAGCTCCAAATGTCAGTTGGAGTCATGGGTCTGGGCCATTTTCTCACTGCCTCAATCTTTTGGTGCTCTACCTTAATTCCCTCACTAACACAATATGATCTAAGAAAGCAATAGCATTCAACCAGAATTCACACTTGGAAAACTTTACATACAACTTATGATCTTTGAGAGTCTAAAGGATGATTCGGGGGTGATTGGTATGATCCTCCTCACTCTTACAATAAACCAAGATGTCTTCAATAAAACCTATGACAAATAGGTCTAGAAACTACCGGAAGGCCCTATTCATTAGGTCCATAAAAGCTGCAGGGGCGTTAGTCAATCTGAAGAACATGACTAAGAATTCGTAATGACCGTATCTGGTTTAGAAAGCTATTTTGGGAATGTCTAACTCTCTAAATTTCAACTGATGGTATCCCGAATTAAGGTCTATCTTTGAAAACATTTAGCGCCCTGAAGCTGGTAAAAAAGGTCATCGATTCTAGAAAGAGGATATTTATTTTTAACAGTGACGTTATTCAGCTGGTGGTAATTTATGCATATACGAAGGGAACCGTATTTATTTCGCACGAAAAGCATAGGTCATCCCATAGAGAAACACTAGGATGGATAAAACCTTTATCCAGCAAATCAGCTAGTTATTCTTTCAACTCTTTTAGCTCTGCAGGAGCCATTCTATATGGCGAAATAGAAATATGATGAGTGTCTAGCAATAAATCAATACCAAAATCTATCTCCCTATCAGGTGGTATTCCTGGGAAATCATCTGGAAAAACTTTTGGAAATTCATTTACCACGGGGACAGACTGAAGAGGAAGGCTTTCAATGTTAGAATCTTTAACCCGAATAAGATAATACAGACAACCTTTGGACATAAGTTTACGGTCTCTAAGGTAAACAAAGAATAACCCTCGCACTCTATAACTGGTCCATTCGGGAAAGAAAAAGTGACTCTACGGGTCCTATATTTTAGTGTGGCATAACATGAATGGAGCCAGTCTATACCTAAGATAGTGTCAAAGTCAACCATATCAAGCTCTATGAGGTCAGCTATGGTATTTCAGCTACAAATAGATACAACACAATTCCTGTATACCCTCCTAGCCACAACAGAATCCCCCACCGGGGTGGAAACAGAAAAAGGCTCAGCAATCACATCAGGCTTAAACCCAAAACCAACAGCCTATATGGGGTCACATAGGATAAGGTAGACCCGGGATCAAGCAATACATATACATCACGAGAAAAGATTTGCAGCATACCGATCACTATATCTAGTAAGGCCTCTGTCTCCTAGTGGTTGGTCAAGGCATACAACCAGTTGCGACCGCTCCCGACAGCTAAAATGGCGCCCTTTTGAGGTGGTGGTAGTGTAGAAAAGTTTGCCTGAGACTTGGAACCCCAACACTCCTTTTAGCCAAAGAGAAATCCCTCTGAAAATGACCCGTCTGACAACAAGAATAACACACAAATATGCCTAGCTGACACCTTCCCGGATAATGCTTGCCACAAGTCTCACACCATGGAAAAGTATGATGCTACTGTACCACACTGCCCTGTGACTGGGTATCCTGCACCCTGGATCCATGATTAGTCTAAAAACTCTGGGATTGTCTATCAACTTGGGGTCAATTTGTTACCCTAGTTACCGCCCTGTTGCAGACTGTGACTCTGGTCTGCTGTCTTGGCTCTCTTTGCCTGCCTGTCCTTCTCTCTGGACTCAATGATTTTCTTCTTTTTTTCCTCAACTTATTACATGTAGATGGATATCCTAGAAAATCCCATATCCTTGTTCAACATTACTCCCTGACATTCAAGCGTTAGATTATTCGAAAGGCCGGATGCAAAGTTCCTCATCCGAGCTCTCATATTACCTGTCATCTTCGGTGCATAACGGGCCAGTTGGTTGAACTTTAGAGTGTACTCCTGGACACTCATTTTGACCTATTTAAGATTCATAAACTCCTTTGCTTTGGCTTCCTTCAATTTTAAAGGGAAGAACCGGTCAAGAAAAGCTTCCATGAACTCGGTCCAAATTGTAGGATCAACACTCTCACCCTTTGCATCCTCCCATTCGTTATACCATTGGTTCGCTACATCCTTAAGCTGGTATACTGCTAACTCAACCCCTTCCACCTGATCCACATGTATTACTCTAAAAATTTTCTCCATTTCATCTACGAACTCCTGTAGGTCCTCTTCTACCTTAGGGCCAGAATATTTGGGTGGGTTTATTCTCATGAACTGGCCCACCCTATTAGCCTCAGAAGTAACAGATGCAGACCTAGTATATAGATGGATTGTCTAAATTCTGAATTCGATATGTCCCTCTGAAAATACTAGGGATGATTAACATTTGTTCTTGGAACTCGGGGAGGACTAGTCGGTACTGGAGGTACTCCCAGAGTAGGGACAGGTTCTGGGGTATACGCTCTGTTACGGGTCTACATCTATGTGTGGGGCGGACTTCATCATCCTGAGTATTCTAATTGTTGGAGCAACGGGGAGGCATGACTGTTTTCACCGAAATACAATAGATAACTGATTATGGAATATTTCAGACTCTAAAGCACGAACTAAATCACAAAGAGGGGAAACATTCCTAAACGCCTAGTAGCCTCCCACTTATAGGTGTGGCGCACTACACACCTATAAACAAGACTCTACCCGATGCGTGCAGACACCTTGGGACCATGAATCGTGCTTTGATACTAAGTTTGTCATAACCTGAATAGAGGCCCTGGCCGTGATGAGCATCCTAAACCATGAAGGCCCGGACACTCTTCTAACTTGTAATCATATACACCATTCATACCAAAATAAGGAAATGCAAAAAATATAGCGAAACATAATCATGGTCATAAATCTAATATAAATTTAGCAATGAAAAAAGAAATCCAAAACTAACTAACAACATCTGCAAACCGTTTATGAAACCTCTACTACATGATTACTAACACAATCTGAAAAAAACTGAGACAAGGCCCCCAGTAGACCAAAACCATAACTAATAATAATTGTTTGAAATAAACAAGCCTTCCGAAATATATAAGGCTCACCAACTAGACACTGCAACTCTGTCTAATAAAATCTACTGCTTATATGAACCCCTAGACTGAACCTCAGAATCTAAGAGGTAGGGGGAAGGGGGGGTCAATACAGATATACTGGTACGTGAAGAAATCCAAAATAAAACTGGTATTTAAATAAAATAATTGAGAGCTAGTCATAAACATCATGAAAGATAAGATTTCAAAATACATGGGCATTCTTGAAAACATAAAACATTTCTGACAATGCAGTTTTTGATCTTTGTATTACTTCTGAGTTAGGTGGCACTCCCCTACAATTTTGATATTCCACGGGCTGTATGGAATCTACCATTGACTCGGCGGGGAATCCCCCAACCCAAGTGTGCCACAAGGGTTGGAGTTTCTGAGTCTGATACGCCACAAGGTACTAGGCCAACGTATACTAATATACCCGGACCAGCAAATCATGATTTTTAGGCAACCAGTTATCTGAACTCATGCCTTTTTCGGGGAACCACCTAAGCTCTCTTTATGCCCAATTTTATCCTGTTTTGAATCATGTATTTTTCTAGTTTCAACATATGAAAATCTGATTTCAAATATGTGTTCTATTCTATTCTGAATTACTATGGCTTTAACTGAGTTGGTGTCATCACACCAAGACTTGCAAGTCCTATTTTCTGAGCCATAATGTATCATGCATGATTCTTTCATGAAAACTCAATTCAAACCACCCAACGTGCAAATAGTTTAATAGATTTCATGTTCCGAAACATAAGTCAAAACTATGCAAGAATTCGTCAAACATATGGTGGTCATGTGCTTTTGGCAAAATCATGCACTCTTTCATTATATTAATATTTTCACATTTACCAACATAAACTACCCTCTCTCTTTTTAAATCAAAATCATAATTCGAACATAATGTTATTCAAGACCTTTCATATCAAGCCTTTCGAAACACATTCGGAACAATCCATAGCATGTCATAAGTAAAGGAAAAATCATAACCAGAGAGGGATTTTACATGAATCATGCTCTTAATTCAATCATCAACCTTAAAACACATACATATATACATATATCACTTTAAATCAATTTAGGGGAAGGCCTAAAGGCCAAAACAATATCGTCGATGCTTTTAAAACATGAATATGTTCATAAATATGAAACCTTTTTCCTAAAAACATGATTTCTATGCCCATGAGATTTTAGGAAAATCCCGCGTACCTTAGATTATGAACCTTGGATGAACACTTGCTTTTGGGGCTCTATTTGTGCTTTTGATGGATGATTCTTGAAGATCTTAGTTTGGGGATTCTAATTCTTGAATCAATTTTGGAATTTAATGGTGAAATTTTGAGGGATCTTGAATCTTAGGTTGAGGCCCTAGGGTTTGGTTCTTGAGAGGATTTAAGAGAAAAAAGTATATTTTTGGTGAAATAGAGGTTGAATTCAGTGTTTATGGAGTTATAGGGTGAAGGAAAAATACCAAAATACTCCTCCAAAACCTTTTGAAAAATACTAAATTGAACAACTAACGATATTGGGTTGATGTCGTCACATATGTGATAAGCCGTCAACTCTTATCGTCACAAAATGTTAGAATTTATGACTTTCTACCTAAGGCTAATGACATTTTCTCATAAGGCGTCAGATTTGTGATAAGCCGTCAGAATTATCGTCACTCAGTTTCCAGGCTGATATGTTGGAGTAAAATGAGCATAACTTTTTGCTCCATTATTGGATTTTCATAAAATTAGTGGCGTTGGAAAGAGGACTCAAACAACTTTCATTTTATATATATACTATTCCACCCAGTTCTCCATCTACAAGGAGTTATGGTCGATTGAAGTTAATCCAAGTTTTGATGCTCACTAAAACTTGAATGATAAGAAAGCTTTCAACTAGTTCTTGAGTTAAGGGACCTCTATGATATCGACTCATGCCCAACTAGATTCACATACTACATAAATGAGTAACATACTAAATTTACATTAGGTTTATGGATTTTGGAACATCTATGCATAGGAAAGACGGTTTACTTTCTAGCCCATATTGTGGGTCATTACAATTGTCCTTCGAATTGATTACTTCACTATGCGTAAATCATTTTTAGGATGGTAAGGGTCCAAGCATAAGAGAAATACAAAGTATTGTGTTCAAGGAGTTGCATTGCCACGCAAGCTATTGGATGTGTTGGAAATAAAGTGTAATTATGAAGAACATCATTTGCGGGACACCGGAGCACGGATATGCTTGCTTGCCGTCTTTTTCCCACGTGATGGAGTTATTGAATCCAGGTTCTTCCTACTCTATAATGGTAAACTAGATTAATGAAGCGTTCATTTACTACTTCTTAGCATTCGAAGCTTGCATACGGGGATATGCCCACATGACAAAGGTAATTGCTATTGATGACACATATTTGTATGGAAAGTACGGGGGCGTGTTGCTGAGTGCAGTTGAACAGGACACAGAAATCACATCTTCTTGGATCTTATCTTCTTTCATTTCTTCTTATTCATCCTTCTTTTCTTCTTCTTTTTCCTCTTTTGCCATAACAGAGGCGAACTCATCCATTTTGCTCCTTTTTTCTTCTTTTTCATTCCTCTCTGATTCACGAAGGTCCACATGCATTATATCATCATATTACAAAGTGTTACTGATATTTAAAGCTGAAAATTCATTAACAATATTAATTATTGAATGAAGCTACCTCGCTCGTGTTGTCACTCATCCTGTTCCTTTTTCTTTAGTCTTTTCTCTCTAATATAGGCAGCAATATTCAACACCGCTTCCTCGAGCGCAGCAACACGCTTATGAAGATCCTCGGGGGATGAGGTGCCCGCTGCATATTTGGAGGTGCTCGGAGTATCATCATCACCAACGCGTACTTCAATGGGGTTACCACCCAAATCTTCGTCATCATCATTGTCCTCATTTGAAATAAGGACATTCACCCCTTCTAACTCTTTCTTTAAGCCATCGAAGATGTTATTCTTCACCTCATCCGCATATGGCTCAATGGTAATCATGTAATCCATCTTCGTCTCACGAATAGTAGGGATGATGTACGGGTGCACGTTCTATAAAATATCAATTAACAATTGCATAATATTCGATGCAACAGTAATATTATTATTGCATAGTAAAAAATAAGTTCATACCTCGGTAACTTTTCCTTTGAACTTGAATGAGTCACTTTTGATTATCTAGTCACTTTTTATAGTGTGCTATCTGAGGATGCGGGGAATGAAAAAGGGCTCATCCATTAATTTTTTAGCAAATTTTTCATGATGAGAAAAGGCCTTATACATCCAAACCTGTAATCAGTACAATAGAGAAAAAAGAACTCAGAGTCTATAACAGAGTATAAATAAAACAAGAATCTATGCTAAACTAACTAAAGGATTTATGGTAGATACCATGAATGCCCAGGGAAATCCGAATAGAGCATGGGATGCCTTCTGCTTCTCATCAAATACTTCTCTCTGCTTCTTCAGGTCACTTTTCTTCTTCAGATAGTCCAGGGTCAGTTGAAATATCTCTTTCCCCCACGGATAATTCTTGAAGAAACTCAAAGAATCAACTCGAATCAGTTTCGTGTCGACAACCTTCATCCAATCTTTTACAAGCAACATGGTATGCAAGAACCACAGTAAACAACACTTTAACTTGTAGTCCTCATTTAGATTATTCCCTCTGATCAAGTGTAACAAGTTGACTGTCGTAATGTTTTTATTTTTTGTCACCTTAAAACAAAAATGCTTCCCCTTGTCTAACACCTTCTTTATTTTTGATTCACTAGGGTATGATGAGCAGTTCAACCTCGTGATCAAATAAAATTCTTTCAAGCCAAAACAGACAGACTTGTTGTTAACTTAGAACCACATCTCATGACACATCTTATCCCTCTTGATGCATCGCAATAGTAAATAATGGATCAATTGCCCATTGAACTTGAGATGTTCCGACAGGTTTCTCAGGTGTTCGAAATAGGATTGCTTGAATCTTTTCTTCAACTCCTGGTCGACAAGAACTTGCTTAAATTCTTGATAAGTAGCCATTTTTTATCTGACCGATATCTTCGCCGGGAAAGATCCAACATCGTCCATTATCGTCCGAAGGTCATACTGCTCCACGAAAATGAACCTTGACAAACTTGGCACAGACAAGGGATCATTGTCCCCATCATCACAGTTTCTCCCACTTCCCTCGCTCTTTTTACTGTCACAACTAGCACTGCGCTCGGGAAGGACATCTTCACTAGACTCGGCATAGTCGCTTATCTCCTTTAAATCTGGATCAGATGTGGAAACTTCCTCATCAATTTTATTTCTTTTTAGACATTTTTAGCTGCCTTGGTTTTTCTTTTTCTACTGCTACCGGCTTTGCCTTTAGGATGGATGGTTTTTTTATCGATTTTTAGCACAATCTACACCTGCAGAACAAATCTCCCATTTTCAGTTCATATACCACAAGTCTATCAATAGAAATAAGTCAATGCTCAAATGAACCCCCCCCCCCCCCCCCCCTCCTCAAAAAAAATAAAGAAATACCTCCACCAAAATCCAACATAGAGTATCAAAATCAAACTAGTGCACCTAATCAAACTAATTAGCTATTAATCTTTCAATTTTTAATATTTCAGTCATCATATTTTAAAAGAATTTCATACATCTAAAAATTTATTTCAATCAAGGCATTCTGATTTCATAGACCACGGGTCGATTTCATAGACCACTGGTCTACGGATAGAAACAAGCGACCGTTGAAATCAAACTACCAAAATAACTCTTCAAATAACGTTATTCCACCGTTCCACCATCAAACAGTTCACTCCAAATATCAATAACTGTGAACCAAAATCCAACATGCAATATCGAAACACGACAATTGCTAAAAATCAAACCACTGCACCTAATCGAACTAATTAGCTATTAATCTTTCAATTTCCTCCATTTAGGCAACCATTTTTTAAAATAATTTCATACGTCCAAAAATTTATTTCAATCTAGGGCATTCTAATTTCATAGACCACGGGTCTACGGACAGAAACATCTTACTGTTCGAATCAAACTGCCAAAATAACTCTTCAAATAACGATTATCCCACCATTCAACACTTCTTTGCTAAAAAAACAAAACTAAACCAAAACTCCTTAATCAATCAAATTCGGAAAAAAAAAATTTCTACATCACTACGAATCGATTAGCAAAGAAACCTGTTTAAATTGATCTACAAATGATCGAAACATGATTTTAACTAACCTTATGAATCAAGAACGACCTCTTAGCAGCTGCAGAAGAAGGAAAAACGAAAATGGTGTTTGGGGAAAACTGTTCTTCAAGCGGGAGTTGGAGAAAATTTAAGAGGAGAGAGAAGATTTATTTTTTGATATTGGAAGAAGTTGATGGGTGTTAGTGTATTATGTTAAATTTGTAGATGGGTGTTAGTGTATTATGTTAAATTTGTAAAGTTAGAAAAATGATACAATGGTCCATGTGGGCCAACTTTTTCACCTTTTTTTTTACACTTTTTATACCTAATCCCAAAAAATAATTCAAAGAGAAATTTAGTCTCCCTTTAACTAAATAGTTTTGAGAATGGTAGCTTTTGCTAATTTTTTCCATGTTTCCTACTCCAAATGATAGAGGAATTGCCTCCAATAACACAATTCACAATAAGTTAATAATTGATGGAGGAAAAAGTATTAACCTAACGATTTATAGCTAACCTCCTTACCCTACCATCAACGGGAAAAATAAAAGCTTGATGCGAAACACATTTTACCTAGTTCTAAATTCTATAAATGACAATTTATGTAGTTTTAAATTTTATAAAAGACAATTTACTTAGTTTTCTGATAAACTATTTATACATGTGAATTTCTTAGTACACATACAAAATTTTGTCAAAGCCAATTGATTTTTATTGAATTTGTATCTAAAATTCTCGTACTGCTCTTAAATTCCCGTATTAATTAGAAATACCAAAGTTAGCATAATAGAATTTTCCAAAAAGTGGAGGAACTCATATCACTTGCTCGTGCACTAATGACTCATTCATTGAATCATAAACAAACATGAGGAATTCCCTTAAGACATCACCTCATATTCATATACTTACATGCAAAGTACTTTTACATTAGAGTGAGAATAATACAGCTCATGTCAAAGTACAGAATATAAAAATTGAAGTCACTCAGCCTCTCTTCCTTTTTTTAGCCCCATGTGTGAAGCCAGTGAACGGGGTGGTGGCAAATGTTCTGCACGGTTTATTTTAGGTGCATAGAATACACCAGAGACATTCAAAAAGTTAACAAGGCCCCACAATATAAAGAACCTAGAAAATTGGCTCGTGCACCTAGCGCAATATAGCTGCCACCACTTAACATTCAGTAGTTAGGGGGCCAAGGCACTAAATTCCAAGAGGTATTTCAAGTCCACAACTAAAGGAAAGAGATCAAAAGACTTCCTAGGAAAGTATTTCCATTCTTCCATGCAGACGAGATGTCTGATCTAGAATGAACTGTTGGGTATACGAACAAAGATTCAAGAATTATTGATTGTATAAATATTTTTTAGTGCGTTGCAGTAGCAACTGCAGGTAAGAAGGAAGTTGAGGAAGAAGATGGAGTAGGGATATTGAGAAGCTCTTCACCAAGAAAATAGTGAACAAATCGAGCACTTGGTTCAGATACAAGCCGACGCCATGCTTGATGTGATTCACCACCTTTCTTTTCAAATGCTTCTGTAGCATCAAGTCGATTTATATTCCACCCAAGTTGTCTCTCAAGTCTAAGAATATTTTCGCGCTGGCAACATGCCAATTTGCATGTATTGGCCTTTATATTTTCAATGGCACGTTGAAGCATCTCGTCCAGGGCATCTTCGTTGATCAACTTATCCTCATTTCTGAAATATTCATCCATTTCTGGTACTCCAATTGCACGTCTGATTCCACTAGTGTAATCGCCATCAGGGCTGAAAAATTCCCGTGCTTCCTCTACTAGCCCGTCTTTCACCATCTTATCGACTCGTTCTGACACGAACCGTTGCAGTAATTCCAACTTCACATCAATCCAGAGAAAACAACATTCGTACCTGGACTTAAACTCAATGTCATCATTCACTAGTGCCTTAATGTACGAATTTGACCCTCCAGCAATTATCGGTAGTTGACCCTTTCTTGTGATTGAATCCACAGCCAGTGAAGCATGTTGACAAAAGTCTGTGGCAGTGAAAGTTTCATTAGGATCAACAAATGCTAACAAATGATGTGGGATTCCGCAAGTCTCCTCCTCTGTCACCTTATTAGTGACTATATCTAGACCTTTGTACACTTGCATTTTGTCACTATTCACAACCTCTGCTGAAAAATGGTTAGCGAGATCAATGGAAAGTCTAGATTTTCCAGTGCCAGTTGCACCAATAACTATCACCACCTTGTCCTTTCTCCGAGGGGGAATAAAGCGATTAATAGTTAGACCATCTCGGAAATTAATAAGTGGCTGATATTTGCAAGAAACAAATGGTGCAATATTGATCATCCCGCTAATAAGTTAATTACGGACCTGTTAAACAAGAAGGAATGGGATAATATTAATATTATTGAAGTATATATTCATGGACTCATACCAATTGAGTAATTAAATAAAAGATATAGCGAGCCTGATTTTTGGCTATATCAAGTTGATAATTTCATCTTTCACCAACACCATAAATCTATGAATCTTTTTTGTTAAAGAGAAAAGTGAAAGACTATATAAAGTTCAAAAACGAAAAGTTACAAAAGACCACGTAATTAAAGTCAAAGGACCACTAAACGTACCTTTTTCCCCCCTACAAGACTAGCAATTATGCGGCGAACGGTGAGAAGAAAATAGCAAAACAGCCTGCAGAGAGCTTGCTTCGGACTAATTTTATGTCTGATCAAAAGTAAAGGGAATGTATGGTATATGTAAAGAAGTATGAAGTATTCTTCTTCAATGTATATGTTGTTACAAAATCGAAAAGGATATATTTCTTGTTTGGTGTTAATTCTGTGATGGCTCAATTGTGTGCAGAACCTTTCAAGTGGAGGCCTATTTATTGAGGTTGGGCATCTTTTACAATGACGTGTTTATTACGAGCCACGTGTTAATATCCACTTTCACTCAATGTAGAGTATATTATGAGTTCCGCATACCACCATCTTTTATTTTTGGAAAATTTCCAAAAATATATAATCCACCACAATATTTTGCACCCTGCGTGATCATATTTTATAGATCACACACTAGCAAATATATATGCTTCGTATAGTATAATTAATATACAAATTAAATACATAGTTAATGTATATTTTTCATAGATTAGCTGGCGATTGTAATTATTTTGTCGAGCAATCAAATCATGTGTATAAAGGCCATTTTTAGATTCATACACGCATAGCAAATATATTTTTGCAATGGTATTTATACACCCTCATGCACGTTGTATAAGTACTTCCTCTGTTTACTTGTTCATTATTTTAAAAATAGATTTTTCACTTTACTTTTAACATTTTTTTTTAAACTGTTATTTTCCTATTTTACTCTCAACATTGCTTACTTTAAAAATTATTTTCCAATATGCAAGACTATATATCAATTATGATAAAATATTCATATTAATTAAGGGACATGCAAAGTTCATAATGTACAAATAAATGTGAAGGAGGAGGGGGGTGGGGGGGGGGGTCATTATACACCGATATAAACAAAAGATTTACCTTTTCTAAAAATGTATATTTAATGTATAAGTGAATCTACCTAGTATAAAAATGTATAGAAGTGTAAAACACATCAGTGGTTACAAAAATGAACTTCATCTATCGTTTTTAGTTGTAATTATATTCTGGTTTAAAGCCAGTTCAAGTATACACCAAACGACATTAAATTTTATAGACAACCTCCTTAGAGTATTTCCAACATTCTAAATAACACCACTCCACATTGTTAACAAAAATCATATTCGAAATTCAACCTCACTTCTTCAATAATGGTGAATTACCTCTCGTTTTCTTTTTATAGCTCCAAATCTAACAAAAACAGTACTCGCACCGTGATTTAACTTCATACACAATAACAAATCGAATTTATTAATAAGCAATCAAGAGACGATTGACTATGAAGAAAAAAAAAAAAAAAAGAATGTGACCTAACTTTCAAATAATATGAAATATGCCATGTGAGCCAATTCGAGTAAAAGCTGAAAAAAGGCTTGCAGTCCGATGTACTAAAGCGTTTTCAATGCGTGGGTTCAGGAAATGACTGGACTACAAAGATATATTGCACGTAATCCTACCTTACATTATTATCAAATTATATTCCATGACTTAAACCAACTTAACCAGTAACTCCAAGGCTCCCTTTCGATTAAAAATTGAAAACATAATGTCTAAATCATGTTCCAATAACCTTCTTCTCGCAATTCTTTCTCCATACACTTTAGAGGGGGGGATGATAATTACTTTTATATATCATATAAAGAGGTATTTCATCAATAGAGAATTGAAATAACAAAGGTAAAATGGATATTGCATTAAGTAAAGAGGGGAGAATGACTATTATTTAAAGTTGAGGGAGGAGGAGGCGGGTGGGTGGGTGGATTTTTAAAGCAAAGCTTTGGGTAAGAACGATTTTCACCCTTAAACTTTAGATGAAATAATATAATTACATGGATTTCAATAAACTCTGAACTTCCTGAATTGAATTAATCTAAAGTGTTTAGGGTCAAGCTAGTAATTATTGACGTAAACGTTTGATAAGAAGCATTGTATTTCTTCATATACTCTCTGTGTCGAATTATTTATTGTGTTTTTCTTTTACACGCCCCATAAGAAAAGACTATCTTATTTTCACTTAAATCTTAGATATAGTATCTCTCCATTAAATATTTACTTCATTTATGTATCATTATCTTTTAATAAAAGTGTTTGTTATCTTCAAAAACAATCACTAATAAAATAAAATGGAAAAATGATAATTAATTTTAACTTAAATTTCTAAAATGATAAATAATTTATAATAAATAATTTTTAAAAATTACGGTATATAATTCGAGACGGAGAATAGCGAATAACAAAAATTGCTCAGCAAAAAGGAGTGGTGCGTGCCTTTCTTCTTTTTGGACAAGAATAGTCATTCGATGCAACATGAAATAAAATGAACATATTCTTGGGGACCACGCTGAATGATTCTTAGGTTCCAAAGTTGTTAATTAGGGTAAGAACGAACTTAAGTTATTAATTAGAGAATAAGACAGTTCTGCGAAGTAGAACATTTGAACTTAATTAAAGCACTACGCCAAATTAAATAAAAATTTACTAGGGTCACCATTTAATATATTAGGAGAAGAGAACTTAAACAAAATCAAATTAAATAAGTTGAGATTATTACTCGTTCCACTTCATATTACATGTCTATTTTTCTCTATATACACACGCTCTTTAAAAATCATAGATAAAAAGAATGCCTTTACCAGTTTGTCCTTTAATTTTTTTTTAATACGCCCTATTATTTATGTGCCGTATCTATTAATACAAAGATTAGCAATAAAGGTTTTAAAACTTTACATTATTTATACTTTCAAAAAGAATTAACTTAAGGGCAAAATGGAAAAAAAATTAATTAATTCTATCCTAATTTTTTAAATTGACAAGTAATTTGAGACAAATATTTTTAATAATATAAACAAGCAATATGACACGGAGAGAGTATTATTCAAGTGAAAGTGTGAAACTAGAGTGTGGCTTCTATATAAGGAATCACTTTGAATTCCTTAGTCGATGTTTAATTTGTTTAGTAGTACTAACTTCTTTTTTTAGTTTATTATCAGGATTAAAGCTACTTATTATCTTGGGATAATTAAACACTTGTGATCACATTATCAACAAGAACTTTTTTGGCAACTTGGTGTCCTTAATGAAATTGGTATACAGCGGTTAAGATGCTTCTATGATATTATATGATCTTAAATGGACATGATAAATTATTCCTAACTCCACATTTAGTTTCCTGATTACTGCCTCTTTAGCTAATTTGGCTTCTAAATGGTCTTGTTTCCTTTTTTAGTCTACTACATGTGTTCCGTAACAAAATGTTTGATGAGTTTCCAGAAATGATTCTTTTTTTTTTCTGTTTTGTTTTTTTGGTAGAATAAGAGAACCAAATAATAAATCCGTTAACAAAATATAAGAACATAGATGATGCTGACAAGTTGAAACTAAGGAAAATTAGGTACTTCATTTTTAGTTCTAACTAGCTATTTGATCAGGCATTTTTGGAAATTTAATTTGTCTTCGAATACTCCCTTCATTTCATTTTACTTGCTCAACAACAACAACAACAAACCCAGTGTATTCCCACCTAGTGGGGTCTGGGGGGTAAGATGTACGCAGTCCATACCTTTACCTCTAAAGAAGTAGAAAGGGTGTTTCCGATAGACCCCCGGCTCAAGGCACGAGATACCACACAAACACATAGTAAAGCACAGAAGCAGATTACATAACATAAATACGGCACCCATAAGTAATATAAAACAGAGGAAAGCAAAGGAAAGCACACAGATTCGTAATAAAACATGGAACACGGAACACGGAATCATAACAGGAATAAAACCCCCACCAAGTAATTCCCTACACTAGCGACCCAAACTGGCCCTAGTCCTCTGCCCTAATTCGCTCCTCCAGACCTTCCTATCTAGGGTCATGTCCTCGGTGAGCTGTAACTGCTCCATGTCCCGCCTAATCACCTCATTTTACTTGCTCATATAATAAAAATAGATCTTTCAAATTAGTTGTTCATTTTTGTAAATCAAGGGAGTTTTATTACTTTTTTTTCATATTGTCAAATTAAGAGTTCTAAAGCTTCATTAATAAAGTTAGTTTCGTAAAATACACATCTAATTAAAGCTTTTATAAAAATATGTTAGGTCAATATAGGGGCTAAGTAATATAAAAAGGAGGGAGTACTTTTTACCGGAGAAATGAAAAAGAAAAAGAAAAAGATGAAAGTATTAACAGAACATTTGCATGTTCTCTCCTTTACTATTGCTAAGGATAGGAATGGGATATTATATAGTCATAACATGGCATTAGATAAATGGGAAGATGAAGAATCCTTTTTTTCTGATAAAAGGAATGGGAACATCTGCCATAATATTTCAGAAAATACTGAATGGATTTTGGAATCTGAATTCTGGAGATATTTTTTAAAATTTGTTTTTGTTTAATAATTTGATTTTCGGAACCTCCTGCTCTGATTAATTCAAATAATGGCTCATTTTGTGGAAAATACTTTCCATCAAAAATTTCTCGTACTAGAACGAGATGTCTAATTTAGCATATGTTAATTTACCGATATTGCTTGAATATATATATATATATATATATGTTCACTGTGCAATTTTTCTCTACTTTTTACAGTCTCCGCAATTCGTTGTTTCCCTCTTTCTTATTCTTTTCCAACCTCTTTAGGTTTACTCTCAAGCAAAAACAAAAAAAATAGTTTTATAGATTAATTTGGCAATATGTTAAGTGAAATATATCAAAAAGTGCAGAATAAAAAGGTTGAAAGAAATATAAATAAATATCCAATATTCAGTTCATTATTAATTTGTTCAAAGTCTCCATCAATATAAATTTAAACTAATTACAAAAATGTACTATTCACTCCTAAATTTGATAAAGGAACAAGATTTGGATTCTGTAATACTTTATTCCCCAATTTTATTATCTGAATATCGAATTTAGGCAGGTCCGTATACATAACAAAATTCCATCATACCACCAAAGGTTATGATGGAGTGGTAAGTACTCCTCCATTATCTTTAACTAGAAGTTTGGGTTTTAGTCTTGAATATGAAATTGCCTTTGGTAGGAATGCTTAACCCCCATAGAGGGACTTCCCCACATGTATTTGAATTAATCGGGATCCAATATGAATACAGGACACCACTGGATGAAAAAAAAAAGTTCAATCACAAAACTAACTTAATTGATCTTAGGGGCCATAAGCTCAAATAAAGAGAGAAACAAATATTAGGTCCCCTAGGTGAAGTTTCTTAAAATTGAACTCACCATGAATATGCTACCTGCTGGTTGTACGGACACAAGTTATTTAATTACATTTTGCCCCCTTAACAATATACCTTTTTTCTCTTTTTCCTTTGTGATGTAACTTTCGGTTCTTGTCACTTTATTAATTTTGATAGAATGTGGAATTAAGGGATCTTAACGAAGAATGCTTCCCAAAAAAGGCAGGTACCTCTCCCCTCCATTCTTCAAGAAACTTGATTGAATTAAGTGGACTGCAGGTATAGATTCCTCTATAATATTAGTATATATTATGTGTTTGCCATGGCATCTCACGATTCTCCTCTCATGTTATTGGAAGATTTTAAGTCAAAAGTTGCACATTATTTTCTTCTGAATTTACTTGTGATATTACATTACATAAACATATATATGCTAATAGTGCTAGACCTTCTAAGGCCTCCTTAAGGTGATAGGACGATGTTTCGAAGGTGACAAATTTTGTCATTTTGCTCGTCGTTCTTGAACATTCGAGTCCACTTATTGGGCTCCTTAATTAAACTTATTTTAGGCAATAACTTTATTTGATGGAGAAGCATTGCTTGTTTGACCTTTCCATTAATATATATAGTTATATGTGGTTGTTGAAGAATCCCAAATTGGATGAAAAAGAGATGAGTCATTTTTTTATATGATCTTGGCCAATTCTTTTCTTTAGAGCTAGCTTTTAGAGATAAATTTGAACAAAACTGATCCATTTCTTAACATATGTTATTATAGCAACACTCATCTCAATTCTTGTTTCATGAAGTTGCGCCCCAAAGTAAATAAATCACGCTCCAGTGTCCAACCCTTGGCATGAGGGGGGTTGGAAGAGTGTCACGTGAATGAAAAAGAGATGAGTGGTCTCTTAATATAGTCTTGGACAATAATTTCCTCTATAGCTAACTTTTAAGTTTGAGTTAATTCAGTCTGAGATTCATATCTTTTTGTTACCAATAACACATATGCCAATTATATTTGAGTTTCTTTACTAGCATACAATAATATTAGGGAAAATGGTTAAATTTATCTTTCTAATTTGAAAAAATTGGTTAAATATATCCTTCATCATACTTTAAAGTCAAATTTTTATTTACTGTCATACTTTGAGATCAAATTTATCCTGTTAAGAAACTTTTCACCTGTATCCTTTATTTAACAAAAAAATCCAAGTCAATATTAAGTGTCTCATTTTCTAAAATAAAACACACCCTAATCTAACTCGACTTACACAACCCAACCCACAAAAAGACAGACAAATAGACCCCTCCTTGATCAGTTCTGGTGGTCGAATTTTTCCGACGAACAAATGCACTTATCTTTCAATGTGCAATGTTAGCAGATTGTTTACAAATGAACAAAAAGTAAAATGGAATGGGATAACGTAGAAGCATTAAACTAGAGAAAATGTCTAGTACAAACTTTGTTGTTATTCCACTTTTCATGAGCTATGCACTGATAAAGTACGGAAGAGATATATATTAGAGTTAGAATATACATGTTAGAGTTAAAATTAGATTTAGAGTTAAAAAATTTTACTTATAATTAATTAATTATGCGAAGACCATTTAAAAATAGAGAAGCTTTTAGAAAAATTAAAGAATCTTTAATTAGTTATTATTCAGAATATATAAGTCTAAATAAAACAAAAGAAAATCCACAAAAATTAGCCTACTTAATTACATTAATATCTAGTATTGAATCAAAATTAATAACACATTTAAAATCCAGAAGAATGAGATATATACCACCTAATTATGATAAAATTAGATTTAGATATCCACCAAGATATTATAAATATAATTTAAAATGAATAAAATACAACAATTCAAAGAATTAAAACAAATTATCTCTGAAAAACGTAAAGAATTAAAAATAAGAATAAAAAGACTACATTATAATATATTTGCCGGAGTTAGTAAAAATTCAATAGATACACAAAAAGATGAAATATCAAAATTAGAATCACAAATAGATAGTTTAGAATATGTATATCAACATGACCTATTCACAATAAAATGAATAAAGAAGAATTTATAATAGATGAAAAAATATATGAAAACTACGAAGGATCAAAAATAAAAATAGTATTTTCTAATCTAGGACGAAGATATAAGAAAATAGGCGAACATTTATATCTAATGTTAGAAAAAGAAGAATTAAAATTAGAAGATAAATTAACAGCAATGGTAAGAATAGAAAAAGAATATGAAGAGATAGATAGGAAAAAAGAAATAGAAAAAATAAGACAACAAACTACGGAAGAAATACGAAAAATAGAAGAAACCAAAAATAGTAGAATTGCTGAATTAGAAAAAGAATTACAAATGTTAAAAGAGCTGTATGAACAAAGACAGAAAGAAAGGGTGCGCGGATTTAATAGATCAAATAGATTTAGTAGGTTTCTAGTGAATCTATTTTTATTAGTGCGTGGATATTTTTTAAATTTTGTTTCAATATCTTTTAATAATTTACTTTTTTTGTAAGATATATTCATTAATTATTTTATCCTGTAGTAATTGCAGAGTTACAAATTTCTGTATTATAATTTATCCTATCTGTGCTATAATATATATCTAATTCTAGATTTTCAATGTTATTTATTATCTTGTGTTGTTCTTCTCGTAGTGAGTTTTTTAAACTATATAAACTATCACATGTGCTTTTATCTAAATTTTCTAAGGTTTTTTCTATCCATGCTAATTTTTCTTTTAGGTCTTCCATTATTTTTCTAATTCGGTTTCTATAGTTAATTTCATTATTTAGATTTTCTTGATTTTCTCTAGTTTGTCTAATATATTCTAACATTTTTTAATCTGAATAATATCCTTCTGGGTAAATTTCCTCGTATAACTGTTCTAGACAATTTGTAGTTTCAATTTCGTAGTCTATTACTTTTTCTAATATTACTTTCTTAATATCTATAATTTCTATGTTTTTAAGTATATATAAGATTAAAACTTTAAGATAATCTAAATGATCTATTTTCTAAAATTGGTATTTTGTAGTTGTTTGTTTTAGCCTTAGTAGTTTTTGCATATTTTTATTAAGAAATTTTATATCTTTATTTTCCATGTATTTATCTATATTTATTTTTATCTGTTTTTCTAGTAACTGTATGTTTTTTTTTTATAATTTTTTTCTAAAAATTTTATGTAACTTACCATCGTAAGTATTTATAAGAGTAGTTAGGTAGATGTGGTATATAATTTACTCTAGTCATGTAGTATTTACCAAAAGTTTTTTCTAATATGATCTTTTTTATATCTGCTACTTTTATATCTCTAAGTGCATACAAAATAAGTATTTTGAATTTATCTACCATCACATCAGATAAATTATCATTCATTTTCATAAAATTGCTTTTTTCAAAATATTCCCTTCAACTATTTACATAAAATATAGTCATCTTAGCTTACTATATACTAGATTATTCTTAAATAACATGTTCTTCTGTCACTATTAACATGGTAATCCGGATACTTTTTCCTTCAAACAGCGCCTCTACTCTGGTTACTCCCCGCCACGACTTCTTGCCTCATTGGTTTCACCTTTAGGATGGCATAGTCCTTAGGGATATTTCTCTGTTTCCTCTTTGTTAATAAACTTCTTAACATATTATTCTTCGAATAATTCTACTATAAAGTAACTAATATGAATTTATTTTATCATATCATGATTGTTGGGAATTATGAATTTAGCTATTCATAATCATAAATAGATATACCTGTTCGGGTAGCTTTGATATTTCTGAAGTTTGTTGCTCCATAGCTTTTTCCATTGAAATATGTTTATCTAATTAACTGAGTAAAATATTTGTTGTGGAGTGGAGAGAAGAGTTGCTTCAACGTATGAAGGCTTGCCTTTGCAATGCCTTCTGCCTTTGTTATATATAGAACGAAAATTTACAAACTTTCTTTACACGTTTTCTAAAAACTAAAAATTTAAAACTTAAAGAAAATAAAGTCAACAAAAATGGCCTATGGCCTATCCTACTCTAAAGAAAAGTCATAAATGTAAGAAAAGTAATAAATGCTTTACATTATTGTAACCTTATCGTAAGAAAAATTTGTACAATAAGTCCAAATATCTTCCGTTGTTGTATCTGCTCTATTATTGCTCTTTATCTTATCTTTCCAACTGGCATTTTGTCTTCTTGATTTTTATTCTAGATGTACCTCTGGAATAATATTATCTTCTCCATTGCACCTCGAACATTGGTGGTCTGGATATTTATGTCCAATTATTTTACAGTATCTTGTTAGCAGTCCATCTGAAATAAATCCTTTTTTGATTGCTCTTGCGGTAGATTGTTTTTCTGGGTTGAGTAGCGTCATTATCCATTGTCTTACGTCTTCCATATCTGCTTGTCGTAGTTCTTTTGAATTTGAATATATCATTTGATGATCTCTTGAATAGTAGCTCCATATTGGGTTTTCGTTAGCATAGTTATTTGCTAGTTCTTGAATGATCGTAGCTAGTCCAATAAGTCTTTTATTTGCATAAAAATATGGTATCTCAATTCTGGGTATCTCTGGTTGTTGCGTAATATCTTCTGGTATAATCATATCTCTTGTTAGTCCTATCTTTACAACTTGTATAATTGGTTTTATTTCATCATATAATATCTCTGCTGGTGCAGTATAACACTTTATATAAAATAAATTTCCTTTTGTTATTCTTTTGTAGGTAGTGAATATCTTGTATAATTCTTCCATAGCTGTTAGCTCTTCTCCGTCTTGGGTATATATGGTATTTAGTAGTCCATAGTCAAAACAGGTTTTAACTAGGCTTGGGTTAGTTTTGGGTAGTGCAATTAGTTTATTATATCCTTGTAATTTTTGGGTTATATAATTGGTATCTGGTTCTTTGATGTCTGTAGCTCTGGGGTTATGGTTTAGAAAGGTTTGTACTCTGTATATATTTTCTATGTATTTCTGGGCGGTGTAGTTGTATACTTTTTTGTCTTGGTTTAGGCTATCTCGGTATGTGTTAACTTGTGGGGGTATGAATAAATGGTCTTTTTGTGTTTTTGGTGTAAATGGTTTTTCAAATATTTTATTCATATTTACATTCTGGTATCTTGGTCTATTAACTCCTTTGCTTGTACCTGCAGAAGTAGATTGATAAATGTTATGGGTTTTATGGAGTGTCCCAACGTCTCCTTCTAGCTCTGGATTTTTAATGTCTTCCGATCGACATAGCTCTGCACACTGCTGAGTTAGCTGATTTGTAGCTATAGACTTCAGTTTATCTTCATTAGTCTTTAGCTTTTCTATCTCATTACCCATACTGTCCACTTTCATTGAAAGCGTAGTTAGGGTGTTAAGTATTTTTTCTAGAGTATCTTCCTCTACTATTTCAGTCTGTGTAGCTTTGTCTTGATATGTAATCTGCAATAACATTTTTGTTAGTACTGATAACTTCAATTGTAAATGTGAAATTTAATATATTTAAAACTAGTCTTCGAATCTCTTTTGTTGTAACTGAATTTTGTATTTTCTTTGTTAACCACCATCGTACCTGTGTATTATCTGTTCGTACAATAAATTTGTTATATACAATATATGGCTCAAACGCTAATAAGCATTTATATAATGAACATAATTCTTTCCTATTTATTTCCCATTTTATTTCTGTCTCGTTGAACGTACCTGAGTAGTATCTACAATGGTGTTCTATTTTTTCTGCTTCATACCGATATTTAAGTACTCCTCCGTAACTATATTCACTAGCATCTGCTTCTACTATATATATAAATTTTCTATTTTCATCTGGGAATTGCAATTTTGGTAATTTTCTACAAAGTAATTTTATTTTTTGAACTTGTTTTTTATCTTTTTCATCATAGTTATATTCTATATCCTTTTTTAATTTTTTCTGTAGTGGTTTTAAAGTTTCTGCTAATTTTGGAATATATTCTCTTACTTGGTTTACTAGTCCTGAAAATGATTGTAATTTCTTTTTTGTATCTAATTCTTCTTTCGAATTTATTATTTTTTGTACTATATGTTGTTGCATTTTTACTCCACTTTTATCTATTTGTATTCCTAAAAATTCTATCTGATTTTTCATAATTTCAGCTTTCTTTTTGCTTAGACTTATTCCCGATTTTTCTATTATATCTGTAAACTGTTCTAATAATTTTAAATGTTCTTCTTTGGTTTTTGTATATAATAATATATCATCTATGTACACTATACAATTAGATAATTGTTTAAAATAATTATCCATAAAATGTTGGTATCTTCCTGGTGCATTTTTATATCCAAATGGTAACACGTTCCATTCATAAAATCCTTGTGGTACCGTAAATGCGGTTAATTCTTTAGATTCTTCTTCTAGCTTTAGGTGGTAAAATCCTGATTTACAGTCGAATTTGCTAAAATAATTATATCCTTGTATTTGTCTTATTTTTAATATCTTATTTGGTATTGGATAATTATATGTTATAGTTTTTGCATTTAAATTTCTATAGTCAATAACCATCCTACTTTTTCCTCTTTTTTGTTCACTATGTTTATTTACTATAAATGCTGGACTATTATGTTTACTATTACTTTTTTGTATGTATTGTTTTTCTAATAATTCATCTATGTGCATTTTAAATTCTTTTAAATCATCAAAATTATATGTTAATGGTTTTTGTGTTATTATGCTATTTTTATCTATTAATTCAATTTTTATAGTAGTTTTATGTTTTTCCCATCCTTTTAATGGATCTTCACTATATAATTGTTCTAATTTTTTCTGAATTATTTCTATTTTATTTATTGAAAATATAGTTATTTCTGTTTTATTTATCGAAAATACTACTAGTTCTACTGTATCTTCAGTATTTTTTATATTTTCTAACTTTTGTGTAATTTTTTCACTTCCTTTTATCCAATCAGTTTTCTTTCTTATTTTATTATTAACTCTTTTTGCTCTTACTTTTTGTTTACATGGTGTTGTAAACCACCAGTCTGTTTTGGTTATTATATGTGGGTATAATTTATTTAAAAATGGCATTCCTAAAAGTATATCTTTTGATGTTAATTCATAATTATAAATTTCTTCTATTGTTAATATCTTATCCCATACTTGTATTTTTACATTCCTGGCTTTATAAGTAATTAAGCTTCCTTCATTATTAAATCCTTTAACTATTATTGGTGTTTTTAATTTATCCCATTTGCTTTCTGGTAAGCAATTATATCTACATAAATTAGCTTCTGCTCCTGTATCTATCATTGGCGTATAATATCTACTGTAATATCCTTCTACTACTATCTTCATTAATACATATATCTTCATTTCATGTTAAGGCTCTTTTTAAGAATAACTTTTCTTTGTTATATGTTAAGGTTAATTGTGTATGTTCTATATTATATGGTTTTACTTGTTCTAACCATTTTATTCCTAATATTATATTTGCTTTTTGCATTTCTTCCTTTACTTCGAATTCTATTTTTATTTTTCTAACTCCTATTAGTATTTCTTTTTCTGCTATATTTTTATTATTTAGTAAACTTCTTGGTAGATCTGGGCATATATCATTGTCGGTCTTTATTTCTTCATTTTTTACTAGATATCTTGCTATATAATTTTCTTCTTGTCCTGTATTTAAAAGTATTAAGTATTCTTTTTCATTTATTTTTCCTGTTATGTAATATTGGTTTAAATTACTTATTGAATTTGTTTCATAACTTGTTCTTTTTGATGAGCTTGATGATTCTGGTTTTTCCTTAGCTATTATTTTTGTTGTACTTATTCTATCATTTACTATTTCTAAATTTTCTTCTGTATCTATGTCTCTATAGGTATAATCATTATAATCTATTGTTTTTACTATTTGTTCGAATGGGCTTTCTATTTGTATTTTGTTAATCTTATTTTTTCCTGTTATTTTATGTTTTGTTGTTAATACATATAGATTTTTACATCATGCTGTAAATATTTTACTTCCTGAGGTTAATTCTATTCCTGATATTTTCCAATATAATACTAATGATTTATCTATGTTTCTATCTGTTACTGCTACTGAATAATTTGCACTTATTATAAATTTAAATTTTTGATATATTAGATTTCCTTTTACGGCAGTTATTATGCTTTTTTCTATAGGTTTTATAATTCTATCGTCTGCTAAATATAATTCTATTGGTGTATCTATTCCTTCTCTAAAACATGCTTTTATTAACATCTCTGTACCTCCAAGGTGTACATATTTTATTGGATCTCCTTTACTTTTTATATCATTTATTTCTTTATTAATTATTCTTTTTGTTACTAGTGGTATACTAGCTTTTCCTTTTGCATATCTGCAGTCTATTACATGTTCTTTTTGACATACTACATAATATTCATCTTTTTTCCTAGTAAAAATATTTTTTATTGTTGGTATTTTAAATATTTTCTCTACACTTAAATCTAATTCTTTTCCTTTTATTTCATCAAATATGTTACTTATCAAATATTATTTTTTGTTCCGTTCCTTCATCATTTAAATATTCTTCCTTTGTTATTATTTTTATATCTTCTTCAGTCATTTAATTCATCTATTTCGCTATATATTTCATTATCTGTTTCGTTTTCTGAAATTTCATATAGACTATCTTCACTTTCTAATTCATAATCTATATAATCTATCTGCATGTATTCTGTATTATCTATTCTTATTTCTGATATTTGTTTATTTTTTGGATTTTTAGGTAATTTACAATCTCTAGCTAAATGTCCTAACTTTCCACAATTATAACAAGTACATTCTTTTATAGATTTCTTCTTTCTATATGGTCTTTTATGTGTATAATTTTTTACATAATATCCTTTTCTTGGTTTCTTATATTTATATTTTGATTTTTTATATTTTTTATATTTATTATGTCTTTTTCTTTTCTTATAATATCTTTCTTCGCATCCAAATTGGGGTGCTATTTTATTTTTGCAACAAGCTAAATTTCTTATTAATGTTTTTTCCATTTTTAATTCTTCTCTATATTTTTCACATAAGTTTCTATACCATTGTTGTAAATATTTTATTCTTGCTCCTAACGTATCTACTATTTTTGTTTCTTCCCAACTTTTTATTATTTTCGAACTAAATGGCTCGGGTAATTTACTAAAATATAATTTTCTTATTTCTTTACTTTCTTCTATACTATATGCTCCTTTGTAATAATATTCTTTAAATGCGCAAGTATATTCATCTATATAACACATATTACATATTGCTAATTTTAACATTAAATTTCTATTTGTATCTTTTTCTTCATTTTGTTCTTCTTCGATTGTTGTCGTACTACCAAATTCATCTTTTATAGCTGTTTTATATTTTTTTAATAATTCTATAGGTGTTAGTTTAGTTGTTGTCGATGATGTTCCTTCTATAGGTTTATTAGTTCTTAATACTTTTTTGCTATTTTCGGTTAAATTTGCAAACCATAGTTTTACTGATCCTATTAGTGCTTTTTCTATATATTCCGGTGCATTTGTTATATTTATATTATTATCTAATAATTGTTTTGTCATATATCCTATCCATAATTGTATTGTTTTTTCTGTATCTATTACACAGTCTAGATCTAAAAAGTTATAATTTTTATTCACTATTTGTTTTGGTATCCATTTATCATATTCATTATATTTTTTAAACTTATTCTTATAATATATGGGTTTTCTTGTTTCTGTTGTTTTAGGTATTATATTTTCATTTTCTTTTTTATCAAGAGTATTTATTTCTGTGTGGGTATTTTCTAAGTTTTCCTCATTAATTTCTTTTTGTTCTTCGTTGATTTCTAAATTTTTTGTATTTGTTAATATTTCTGTATATGTTTCACTGTCTTCGGACTCATAATTATCTGTCTCTTCAATATCTATATTATTTATTTCTAATTCTTCATTTTTTATTTCTAATTTTTCCTTAAATTGATTTATTTCATCTAGTAATTTTTGTTCTCTTATCTTTTTCTTCTTTTTAACAGATTTATTTGATGTGATCTAAATTAGTTGGATCAATAAATAGTAACGATACAGATGGTGCACCAAGCTTACATTGAATGACGCATGCACCATTTATTATGTTGGAGCTAAAAAGTTGCTAAAAGTGCCTACTGTGGTTTATTCTCATTGACTATCATAAAACAGAATTAAGTGGCTACATGTGTCTAGCATTACAAAATTTAAATATTAAAATTAAAAAATCGAAACCCTATTGACATCATTCAAATTAAGACAAAAGTTGATTATCATAAAATCACTAACTTCCAAAAGGTCATCGCACTAGAAAAAAATTGACTTATAACTTATCATTGCAATCATTTGTAGAAGATATGTCAATGCTATCTCGAACTGAAGTACCAAATTGCTGCCAAATTATTTATTTCTTCCTTTATTTTTTTTTTTTGTGATAATGACCCATGATCATATGCAAATTACTTTTTTTAAGAAGTAAAAGTTTAGACCGTGGTTAGTAGTCCTTGTGCATGCGCGATGATGTTATTACAAGAACAAAATGCACCAAAATCAAAACAAGTCGCCCTGAGATAAACAAATGAACTAAATGGTTTATTAGCAGATCCAAAAAAAAGATTATTTCCATGTACGTTGATCACAACATAAAAGTTAAATAATCTTTTAGACCATAGTCAAACTTTGAGAATATTTATCAAATTTACCGAAAATGGCTTCTTGAGATATATCCTAGGATACAATTGTGTATGGTACTGTCTAATGATAACAAAATTTAGCTTACATGCCATTATGTATTCTAGCAATAAGTGATCAATAAGCTTCATGCACAACTTATGGTAAATGGATAGATATTGTGGGAAGTAAAAGGCATAAGGTATAACCTCGGTCTCAACGGCTAACTAATATATACTTTAAATTTGAGGACGATCATTTAGATATCTCAACTTGTCCCTACTGTGCATCTTGAATATTCATGCTGATGTGGCACATAATTTGAAGGTGGCTAGATGATCATTTTTGTCATAAGTTGGAGCGTTCAACTGACAAAATGATGACAAGTTAAGGTATCTAAATGTGCATCCTTAAGATGGATTGTTAATTGTCAGTTGAGGCTAAGTAAGATGTATATCTATATATTATACCAACGTAAAAGTACGCATGAGACAATACAGTTGAGGTTCATAATGAAATGAACGAAAAATATCAATTACTATGTGACAATCTTAATTTAGCAAAATGAACGAAAAATAACAATTACCAAGTGACAACTAACAATCTTAATTCAACAATTTATCACCAGTTACATAAATTTTCGTTGTTCATATCACTTTATTTAAATTCATCTCAATTTAGTATACCAAATGATTAATTTCTCAAATACTAGTTGATGCAACAAACAAAAAACTAAAAAGAAATAAGAAGCACTTGAACAGATAGTGCAAAATACCAAAAGTTATGTCTTCCACCATATTAATGTTGTCTGTTGAAGTATTCAGTTATTTGTTGTTATTTTTTTTTAGGTTTAGTAATTTTATTTTTGAAATTCGGTTATTTAAGTTGATATAGAATAGGATTTATTAGTATCCTAGTTGAAGTTAGAATAAGATTTTATTAGTTTCCTAGTTAGAAATAGAATAGGAATCTTTAGTCTATTTATATTCTCAGATGTGGGTGAATAAACAAGAAGAATATTTTTTATCCTCAAACATTTTCTTCTTCTCTGTGTTCTGTAGAATAACAATTGGTATCAAGAGCCAATTTCTTAATGGATTTGTGTGAGAGAAGACCCCAAAAAATTAACCTTGCGTAAAAGTCAATATTGTTATGGCTTCCAATAATTTTTCAATTCCTTCACCCCCAATTTTTTCTGGTGAGAATTATCCAATTTGGGCTATCAAGATGAGAACATACTTGTGAGCATATGATTTGTGGCAAGTGGTAGAGGTTGGAGGAGAGGTAAATCCTTTGCCAGATAATCCAACTATGGCGTAAATTAAGAATCACAAAGAAGAGGTTGCCAAAAACTTTAAAGCTCTCTCTTGCATACAATCAACACTTTCGGAAGTAATTTTCGCTAGAGTTATGGCGAGTGAGACTGCAAAGGAGGCTTGAGACAAGTTGAAAGAAGAATTTCACGGAAGTGACAAGATTATGTAAATAAAAGTGATCAATCTAAGAAGGGAGTTTGGAATTCTCAGAATGAAGAATTCAGAAACTATTAAAGAATTATCCAACAAGTTGATGAAGGTTGTAAACCAAATCAGACTTATGGGAGAAGAGCTTACAGATTCAAGAATCGTGGAAAAGGTTCTTGTGAGTTTGCCGGAAAGATTTGAAGCAAAGATCTCCTCACTCAAAGATTTGAAGGATCTCACAAAATTGTCACCTTTAGAACTTGTACATGCTCTTCAAGCTTAAGAGCAAAAAAGATCTTTGAGGCTAGAAAAAGCTACTGAAACTGCTCTTCAAGCCAAGTTCAAAGGGAAGATGCAAATGCAAGAGGAAGGTAAAATCCCAGAAACTTCTTCTAATTCTAGTAGAAATAATCAAGGCGATTCTCGCAATGGAGTCAAGAAGAGAGAAAACTTTCCTCTATGCAAGTATTGCAGAAAAACCAATCATAAAGAGGATGATTGTTGGTTTAAGGGGAAGAAACCACCTCTCCAGTGTAGATATTGCAATAAGCTTGGTCATATTGAAAAATTTTGCAAAGTGAAGAAGGAGAAAAACCAACAAACTCAAAAATCCAACATTTCAAAAGTTGAAGAACATGAGGAGTTTGTGTTTACGGCAATGGCAGCAACAAGATTGAATTATAAAAACACATGGTTTCTGGACAGTGGTTGCACTCAACACATGACCAGCAATCGAGAATATTTTACGAAGTTGGAATTTGTCAAAGGTAGTATCAAGTTAGCCGACAAATCTAAGTTGGAGATTATTGGTAAAGGAATTGTGGCAATTGAAGCTCCCAAAGGTACTAAATTTATTAAAAATGTTTTATTGGTACCTAATCTTGACCAAAATCTATTGAGTGTTGGTCAAATTCTAGAACTAGATTATATGTTACTGTTCAAAGATAAAATATGTGTTGTTTCTGATTCTAGCGGCCAAAAAGTGATTATAGTTGAAAAGATAAAAAGAAGTTTTCCTTTGAGTTATAACTCAAATTCTGAGCAGGTTTGTCGAAGTATTCAATGTGAGTAGGTTATTGTGACCACCAAGCACAACGATGATAATTTTATTTTTTATTCTGAAAAATTAAAAATTGATGCTCTACAATAGACGTTAAAATAAAAAAAATCATTTCTCAAGAAAATCCTCAAAAGCTTCAAAACAATAAGGAGGCTATAACTAAGGATAATCTACATACTGTAGCTAGGACCGCATCCGGATATCCAGACTCTGGCAATGACAATAGTTATAATTCAGACCTTATATTTCATGAAGATCAGAATGACGGAGGGATGGATGATTGCGATGATGTGTCAAACTATGATATTGATGATTATTATCAGAATCCCGTTACAAGAATGATAGTGTTTCAGACAATGTTTCACCTCATTCTGGTCTTTCGCAGAAATGTGGTTCAGTAGAGAAAGGAAAGCATTCCTCAGAAGATGTTTCTTTAGATTATGCAACATCGAGTTCTGAACCCAATAAGGATGCAACATCAAAAGATCTTAACTTCACAGATGAAAATACTAGTGCAAGTGAAAAACAGGTGCTTATGAGATATTTGCTTTATGGTATCTGCAAGAAGTTGTTATGCCGACCCGTAGTTCTTAATTGTGGCCATGTTTATTATGAAAATTATGTGATCAATCCAAGCGACAAGCTATGTAGATGTCCAGTTTGCCAACTGGAGCATCTAAATGGATACCCCAACATTTGTTTGATTCTTGCACACTACCTGGAAGAGCAGTTTTTCGAGTTGTATGCATCAAAGGAAAAGGCATCAGCATACAGAGCTGCTCGTCAGATCCCATCAGCACAAAATCAGGACGAAGCTGCTGGCTGCAAATCACTACTTAGATTTGATCTTTCCGCATGGTTAACGGGAGGAAGGTCGCAAGTTCATATTGGAGTAGGTTGTGATCATTGTTGGATGTGTCCTATTGTTGGGGAACGGTAAAATGCAAAGACTGCAAGGAGAAAATAGGAGCTTGGGAAATGTTCATTATAGATAACTGTGAGGAGTTTATGCCCGAGTACCTTGGATTTGTGAAGGGTGTTGTGGACTCTGATTATTTGTCTCTCAACATCCCTCATGAGATGCTACAACAGAACAAGATTCTTAAGGTGATTAGGAAGAACCTTGTGAAGAAATGTATTGAGATGTTCAATGAAATTGCTGACACCAAGGAGGATCAACTCGCTGATATATTTACCAAAGCTCTTCCCAAATTCAGATTTGAAACTCTTCGTGAACAACTTGGAGTTACCAGCAAACATCTCAAGAAGGAGTGTTGAAGTATTGAGTTATTTGCTGTTATTTTTCTTTTTTAGTTTAGTAATTTTATTTCTGAAATTCAGTTATTTAAGTTGATATTGAATAAGATTTATTAGTATCCTAGTTGAAATTAGAATAAGATTTTATTAGTTTCCTAGTTAGAAATAGAATAAGAATTTTTTGTCTATTTATATTCTCAGATGTGGATGAATAAACAAGAAAAATATTTTTTATCCTCAAATGTTTTTTTTTTTTGTCTCTGTGTTCTATAGAACAACACTGTCTAATCAGCTTGGACTTGCCCCTTGAATCATCCCTCTAAAGCATTGAATATTCAACTCAATTGCAGAGCAAGCTAATAATATTTGTTGGAGAAGAGGCTAATATTATTCTTCCCCCTCTTCCTTTTCAAAGACAGTGTTTAGCTAGTTCTTGAGATTCATCAACCACATAGGGTAAACCAAATTAGTAAGTTGAAGACAATTAAAGTCGTATTTGCTTAAAGCAATTTGCATAAGCAGCTAGAATATGAAATGTTATTTGATTGTAGTTAATTGCAAACAATCATACTCCCTGCATTTCAATTTGTTTGTCTGCTTTGATCACTTAAACACAAAATTTGAGAAAGTAAAGAAAATTTTTATATATTGTGGTCTTAAACATATATAAAATGTATCAATATGTTTGTTCTTTAATCTTATGATCTTAAACATATCATGTGGAAAGTTGAAATTAAAGAAATATAAAAAAAGGAAGAGTCATTCGTTTTAATCAGCTAAACAGGAAAGTAAAATAAACAAATTGGAGACAGATGGAGAATGTAATTTATTAACTTATCTAAACGCCGGCATAGCTACAATATCAATTGATCAATATGGCACCATAGTATTATATATAAAATAGATTTGAGACAGTTTTTCAAGGAGAACAAACACAAGGTATATACATCTAATTTTAATTAAAAAGCTACTGTACTATCTTCTATGGCATTAGCGGCAGGCAGCTGAGTGAAGGTACAATGAGAAAGAAATCAAAAGATTCAGTCTTTATAAGCATAAGTCATTTCAGCAAAGACCTTTTTTATGATCATTAGTGAAGTTTATCTTTGAGGAATCCATTGCTAAATTCACTTAAAAAGGAAGAAAAATCATGAGCAAGTCTATGCAAGTGTTGAAAATCCACTAAAATCTTTGAATATAGAATCAAAGAAAGTTATTATAAAAGTATTAGATTGCTTTTAAACCCCACATCAAGATAATATATTTAAATTGTTTCATAGGCATCATTATGTTAATATCTTCTTTTAGTTAATTGAAGGGCCATTTATTAGTTTGGCTCCACCTTATTGTTGATTCCTAATGACCCACGTTTGTTCATTTCAAAATTCTAACAGTGCTTCTTGTCATTTCAATTTTACTTTTTTGGGGGGTTAGAATTTTTTTTTTTGTTACCTTATTTTGCCTAATCATAATTGTTATTCTTTCTTAATTTAATGCACTAATGTAAACTAATCATTAAGCTCCATGCAAAAATCAAGGTTTATCATAAGTAAATTGATCTAGCTAAAGTTTGCGCCTAAGAAAATAACAACCACTAGTTACTCAATAAAGGTTGTGTTTGTGTGGTTGGATTGTAAGTGGAAAATATAATGATGCACTTAACTAATATCTATGTATATATGTATCTCTCTCACTATATATCTATATATAATCTATCTCTATAATCTATAATTTCTCTCTCTCTATATATAAATCTATACCTTTATCTATAATCTATAATCTATAATCTATATTTATATCTATAATCTATAATATTTTAAAAGTGTGAAGACTTTTGGAAAAATGATTTGAATTTTTTGTTCTTTATTAAAAGACTTTTCTTTAGGCAAAACTGTTTTCATTATATTTTCTAATTTATTATTTAATTATTTTTTATTATATTAACTAGACTTCCTAAAATATATGGGACTCCTAAAATATATGGTAGGAGAATTAATTAATATTTTCCTTTCTATTAGACTTCCTAAAATATATGAGACTCCTAAAATATACTGTAGGAGAATTAATTAATATTTTCCTTTTTATTGTTCAATTAGAAAAATACTCCTAAAATAGGACTTTATTAAGAAAATACTTCTATAAATATTGAGATGTGCGTTAAAATAGAGAGCAAACCGTTCTGTCTATTGGGAGAATATGACTGATGCTCATCTAATTTGATTCAATTGCATGTCTACATTGGTGGATGCTTGATTTTCTAACCTTCAACTTCTTCACTGTTTTGTCAGCATAATAGAATTCAATATGTATGTATATATATCTTCTTTGTTTTCATTCAAAATCATTCTTTAGGGTAAAAATTTTTGCTCAGACAAGAATTAGTTGGATCAATATCGAAGCTTTGTGATCACTATTATATTATTTTTATATAGTTTACAGGTCGTAAATGAATGTTGGTTGGCTTTAAAGATTTTCTTGTGTAAAGGTTAGGTTTAATTGTATAGTTTTGATATCTTTATTGTCTTATTGTTTTATTTAAATTTACAGATGCTAGATGAATGTGGCTCGGCTTTGAAATTTTTTTTAGGTAAATGTTAGGTTTAATTGTATTATTGCAATATCTCTATTAGTTTGTTATTTTGTGGTAGTTTACAATTCGTAGATGAATCTCGATCGGCTTTGAGAAATTTTTGTTGTAAAATTTAAGTTTAATTGTATTATTTTGATATCACTTTTATCGTATTATTTTGTTACAGTTTACAGGTGATAGATAAATGTTGGTTGGCTTTGAGGAATTTTTTTATGTAAAGGTTAGGTTTAGTTGTATTATTTTGATATCTTTATTATCGTATTATTTTGTTATTTTTTACAGATAGTAGATGAGTGTTGGACGACTTTGAAAAAAATTGTGTGTAAAGATTAGATTGAATTGCATTATTTTGATGTCTCTATTATTGTATTATTTTATTGCAATTTACAGATGATAGATGAATGTTGATCGACTTTTAAATATTTTTGGTAAAAATATTTTAAACTCATTAAAGTGAGGTACACGTGCAAGGCGCGTACACCTTAACTAGTATATTAAAAGTGTGAAGGGTCTTAGAAATGTTGTTTGAACTTTATGTCCTTCATTAAAAGATTTTTTCTTTAGACAAAATCGTCTTTTCATTATTTTTTTAATATTTAAGAGTTGAAAATTAATTAAATATATTTATGATAGAAACCTTTCCTTATTAAAAGTCATCAGAATTTTACTATTTTTACTATTTAAAAAGTTAAAAATTAATTAAATATATTTATGGTAAAACCTTTCCTTATTAGAAGTCATCAAAATTAATTACAATTAATATTTTTCCTATTAGTTTAAGAATTCTAAATCAACTAAATTTGATTTTAAGGAGATTTAAAAAATCTAGAAATAAATATAAAATCATTAGAATAATTTTTTTTTAAGAAGCACCAGTTTTTAAAAAGTTTTAAGTACGTAATAAGAATGTAATCAATGATTTTGTAAATAATTGAATTTAAAATAAGAAAAGATTTTCAATATATATAAAAAAAAAATAATCGTAACACAAAAATGATTCTAATTGATGCGTTTCTCTTAATTTGTGGCAACAAGGGGAAGAGTTAGCATAAGACAAATGCAAAAGTGATATTCATCAACTACTTAAAATTTCTGGTAAAATATATATGTATATATGTTTATGTTTACATTATTATATTAAAGTGTGAATGGTTTTTGAAAAGTGATTTGAATTTTTACATTTTATTAAAAATATCCACAATAAATAAAATCATTTAATTTTAAACAATCAAACATTACACGTGCGAAACACGTGCGGTTAAATATTATATATATATATATATATATGTATATATATATATATATATATACATACATATATATATATATTTAACACAACATGAGTAAAATATACAATTGAAAATGCCAAACTTTTGATGAGTTAATTAAGTATCCACAGATGCTGTTACTCGTAGCCACAATCGTACATCTTTTTTTTTTTGTTTTTGGAGTTCATTATTTGTATTGAAACTCGATTTAGTGGGATTCATGCATTGTAGAGTTCATTTTTTAGGGCGGCACTTCCGCATCATATTAATAGGACTCGAAACAAAACCTCTAAAGGGTGGAGAGATCTCAACCACATGTTGGTATCGTACATAATCTGGATCAATACAAAATATGATTAGTACACTATAGTTCTAATTTCTCACAAATAATGCAGTAAGTGTTCCATAATTCACAAACTTTTTTTTTTTAAATGTATCTGGTATGGCAAAATCTCTCTCTCAAGGCATACAGGTAATGCCCTCAACTAATCAAAATGGCAAAATTACTATACTGCCGGAAGTCATTTTCCTTTATATTAATCCGATCTTATTCAATATCACTTGTGCATCAGCACATGTTCACATCCAATTCTGTCTCTCAACAGAAATTAAGACTCAATAGGCACAGTTTGATGCTGAGTTGAAGAGTCAACAATTGCTTACAAGAAATCTAGAGTTGTAGTTGGGTCAAATTGCAGGGCACAGATTACAAGACCTTAAGGAGCATTACCTAGCGATACAGAGACAAATCCCGAGCAGGTAAATGTGGTTACAACAAGGAGTGGGCTGCAAATGAAGGAGACAGTTCAGGAGCAGGTTAGTCCCCCAATCAATGATAAGGGTGCTAAAAACAATGCAGAGAAAGAAGTTAAGAAAAAAGTGGCAAGTGAAGAAATTCATGTGGATAAGAAGACCCTTCCCTTATATTTTCCTCAAAGAAAAAGGAACCATCAAGAGGAAGCTAGTTACAAGAAGTTCTTAGATCTTTTGAAGCAGGTTCAAGTGAATCTCCCTTTTGTTGACATTCTGCAAAGTGTGCCAAAAAATACAAAATACTTGAAGGACATAGTTGCGAATAAGAATTGGTTGATCGAATATGCTACAGTTGTAATTACTCAAGAGTGTACGTCCAAGATTCAAAACAAATTGCCCATAAATCTTAAGGATCCAGGCAGTTTCACCTTGCCGATTACCATTGGACAGACCATTAGTGCACGGGGATTATCTGACTTGGGAGCTAGCATAAATCTTATGCCCACATCGTGGTACCAAAATGGGTCTTGGGACCCACTATTGTTATTTTGCAGTTGGCAGATCGATCACTTGCTAGTTCGGATGGTATTATTAAAGATGTGTTGGTGAAAGTAGGATCTTTAATTTTTTAGTGGATTTTATAATTTTTGACTTGAAGGCTAATTCTGTGGTTTCATTTATTTCGGGACGACCCTTATTAGCAATGGGATAGTCACTAACTGATGTAGCAGTCGAGAAAATTATAATGTGAGCGCATGATAAAGTAGAAGCCTTTGATGTGTATAAGGTGTTGAACTTCCAGCTATATATGAGGAGTTGTTATCTATATCAGTTATTGACCTTGGTTTGGATTGACATTTGTTGTTGTCTGATGATCCATTAGAGAGAGCTTTGATGGGTCATGATCTGTATGGAGACGTGGAAGCATTGGAATTAGTCCAGGTTAAGAATTTGGCAGTGGTTGAGACAATGAAAGTGCCTATCAAACCATTGAATAGGCCAATTGGTCCATCGCCCAAGCCCTCAGTTGAAGAAGCTCCTAACTTGGAGCTTAAGTTTCTCCTTCCTCATTTACAATATGTTTTTCCTGGTGATCAAGATACTTTGCTTGTTATTTTGTCTGCAGAATTAACAGATGTACAGGTAAAGGAAGTCATATCAGTTCTAAGGAGGAGAAGAAAGGTGATTGATTGGTAAATGTCTGATATTACAGGAATCAATCTAGCATTTTACATGCATAACATCTACATGGAAGAGGGTTACAATCCGAGAGTGCAAAAAAAAAAGGTTAAATCCTATGATGAAGAAGGTGGTCAGAAAAGAAGTGATCAAGTGGTATTGTCTACCCAATTTTCGATAGAAAATGAGTGAGTCCAGTGCACTGTGTACCAAAAAAGAAGGGATGATCATGGTAACTAATGATGATATTGAGTTGATCCCCACACACATGGTGACCGGTTGGAGGATCTGTATTGATTATAGGATGTTGAATAAAGCAATTCATAAAGATCGCTATCCTATTTCTTTCATTGACCAAATGTTGGATAGGCTGGTGGGACAAGAGCATTATTGTTTTCTGGATGGGTACTCTGGCTACAATCAAATAATTATTGCACCGGAAGACCAGGAGAAGACTACTTTCTCTTATTCATATGGCACATACGCGTTTAGACTCATGCCCTTTGGCCTATACAGTGCACCTGCTATATTTTAGAGATGTATGATGGTAGTATTCTCCGACATGGTTGAAGACTTTGTGAAGGTATTCATGGATGATTTCTCTATGTACTGAAAAGTGTTTGCAAAATCTTGACAAAGTTCTAGCTCGATGAGAAGAGACAAACTTGGTGCTAAATTGGGAAAAGTGCCATATTATGGTTAAGGAAGGAATTTTCCTAGGCCATAAAGTTTCATGTAAAGGACTCAAAGTAGATAAGGTGAAGGTTGAAGTGATTGAAAAGTTACAACATCCAGTCACAGTCAAAGAAGTGTAGAGTTTTTTGGGACATCCAGGTTTCTATAGGCGGTTCATTTAAAATTTTTAAAGAATTGTAAGCCCCATATGCAAATTATTGGAGAAAGAAGCCAAATTCAAGTTTGGGGCTGATTGTCAAGAAGCCTTTGAAAAACTAAAGAAGAAGTTGACTGAAGCATCAATTCTGATCTCACCAAATTTGGAGTTACCGTTTAAGCAGATGTGTGATGCTAGTGACGTTGCTTTGGGAGTAGTTTTGGGTCAGAGAAGAGACAAGGTATTTCGATCAATCTACTATGCTAAAAAAGTGTTGAATGATGCTCAAGTTAATTTTACGGTTGTAGAGAAAGAGATGTTGGCAGTGGTGTATGCATTCGACAAGTTTAGATCTTACTTAGTTGGAACTAAGGTCATTGTTCATAATGACAATGCTGCTATTAAGTATTTTGTAAACAAGAAGGATGCAAAACCTAGACTGATTAGGTAGATCTGCTACTACAAGAATTTGATCTTGAGGTTCGAGATCGGAAAGGAGCTGAAAATCAGGTTGCTGGCCACTTGTCATGGCTGGAAAGTTAAAACCATATTGTTGATGACTCTCTTAGTATTAAGGAAGAGTTTCCTAATGAAAAATTATTATCTTTAGATGCAATAGAGTTCCTATGGTATGCTGATATTGTGAATTTGATAGCTTGTGAGGTGTACCCTCCTGATGCCACCACACAACAAAGAAAGAAATTGCTCCATAATTAACGTGCCTATATTTGGAATGAACTGTATCTCTTTAATCAGGGTCCAGAGTCATTCGTAGGTGTATACCATAGGCTGAATTTTCAAAGATGCTTAAAGATTGCCACTCATCTCCTTATGGTGGACACCATGGGGGTGAGAGGACTGCTAGAAAAGTGTTGCAATCAGGTTTTTTCTTGCCTACGTTGTTTAGGGATGCAATTTCTTTTGTGAAAAATTATGATCAATGTCAAAGGTTGGGTACTATATCTAGGCGTCATGAGATGCCCCTCAATAATATCCTCGAAGTTTAAGTCTTTGATGTATGAGGGATCGATTTTTTGGGCCTATTCCCACCTTCAAAAGGCAATCTGTACATTCTTGTGGCAGTTGATTATGTCTCCAAATGGGTGGAAGCTACAGTTTGTCAGACGAATGATGAAAGAGTAGTGCTGAAATTTGTGAAAAAGAACATATTTTCCAATTTGGTACACCAAGAGCGATAATTAGTGATAGAGGTACGCACTTTATCAACACTTGGTTTAAAAATCTTCTTGCTAAATATGGTGTCAAGCATAAAGTTGCTATGTCATATTATCTCCAAACAAGTGGACAAGTTGAGGTGTTGAATCGGGAGATTAAGCAGATATTACAGAAGACTGTGAATGGGTAGCAAAAAGATTGGGTCGAAAAGTTAGATGATGTACTTTGGGATTACAGAACAACGTACAAGACCCCCATCGGGACATCTTTATATTGCTTGGTTTATGGTAAAACATGCCATCTTCCTGTGGAGCTTGAACATCAAACATATTAGGCCGTGAAAAAGTTAAATCTTGAGATGACAGTCGCGATAGAGAAACATTATTATAGTTAAATGAGCTTGATGAGTTTAGGCTTCATGACTACCAAAATGCCAAGCTATATAAGGAGAAGACCAAAAGATGGCGTGATACACAAATTCAAGAGAGAGTGTTTGAACTCGGATAACTTATTTTGTTGTTCAATTCAAGGCTTAAGTTGTTCCCAGGTAAATTGTGATCTAAATGGTCTGGACCTTTTGAGGTGGTGCGAATGACACCTCATGGAGCTGTGGAGTTATGGAATAAAGAGAAGAAAAAGATATTTTTAGTAAATGGACAGCGTGTAAAGCATTATTGGGTGGATTATCCGGATAAGCACAAAAAGTCCATTACTTTCATTGAGGAGTGAATCTGAGCTGAGTCGTGCCACGGCATAAAATAAGGCGTTGCAGGGGAGGAAACCTATGAATGTAATGTAATAAGATTGTTCCTTTTTGTTTTAGTTGTTAGGGAATAAAATGATAAAAAATACAAAAAAATGAGTCGTGCCACGACAAAAACTAAGGCACTGGGTGGGAGGCAACCCACTTTTTCTTACGTAGTTTGTTGTTTTTATTGACGCACAGGAATGAGAACCGAGGTGGCATGACAAAAAAATAGAGGTAAGTGTGACGGTGTGAGTGGATGCTCTCAGGTAGGTAAATTTTCACTTTAGCAAGAATTCAAGGTGAAAAAGAAAAGGGGGAATGCAATATTTCCTCGAAGATGCAAGAATCAGTAAGAAAAATAACATAGACAAAATTTTTGATGTTAATTCTAGTGTACACTCGCAATAGCCCCGCGACACGAGGCCTTTTTGAGTCAATCTAGTATCATAATGCGAGGCCCAGTTGGGTCAAGCTAGGGTCGCGATGCGAGGCATAGGCCCATTAGGTTTAAAACACTTATTTCGACCCCTTCTCTATAAATACCCCCTTAAATCCCTAAATGCCCTTCATTCTTCTACCCTAACAGCGCCGCCCCTAAATTTCCAAGAGCAAAATTCTCTCAATTATTTAGTCTTATTCAAAGGCACTAAGAGATAGCCATTTATTTTCTTGCTAGGTTTTTCAGGTAAGTACTTCATTCTTTTTCTTTGTACTTCAGTGGTTTGCATAAATTGGTGGATAATTTGAAGTAGTGGTGCAATCTATGCCATGAGAGTGTGATATTGAATGTTGTGAACTTGGATAACTGTTAATTCATGCTCCCCTGTGCTGAGTGTGTTTTATTGTGTTGGAATTTATGTAGTTAATTTCGTGTATGGGTTGATGTATGATGAATAAATTGTTAAATTAGTATAGGAGGAGTACGTTGAGCATAATTAGTTGTGAATTAACTCTTCACTTGCATTTCAAATGTATTGTTGAATGAAGTTTGTGGATTAAATGTGTTAGACTATTTTTGCCAAATCTGTTAGATCCTGATGATTATGATATGGTTAGAATTGGAACAACTGATGATTATTGCTGGGATGTAGGATGTTTTTGAGCATACTTCATTAATTTTTGATTGATCTAATATTGTGATACGTAGACTTATTGGCTGAGTTCATAGGAAATCATGCACAAATATTGAATTAAAATCCTGTGCACTGAAGTAAGGACTATTGTAGGCACTATGAATTGAATAACAAAGGCGTTTGATTTGTTAGAATAAGTAGGACATGTGTGTTTATGCTGATTTCTACTTATGGGGAGTTCTGAGTACCCTAGTTCTTGTTTATGTACCTATGCTATCAACTAAGCATGGGGTATCTAACACCGTCTCACATTTAGTGCTTTCTAGTTCCCAATAGGTACTTTCTTTGATAAGTTTGCTGCGATTTATGTGTACTAGGAAAAATGTCTACTCGTTAGCACAAAGGTAAGGTAGCAGCTGGAACTTCTGAGCCAGTATGAAAGGACAATAGGTAAACTGCTCGTGTGCCAAGAGCTCCTGTTCTTCCAACAGGGCAAGCTAGGAGATATAGGTTGAGATGGGTTGTTGAAGAAGGAAAAAAATGGTATTCTTCACACACAGAGGCAAAATATGCAGCTGACCAATTCACTGATCAATCTAGCCTATTCAGAGAGTTTTTGAGCATGGTGCGAAGGATTGAGGAGTTGCACATGGACTTTTTATCCGAGCAGCCTCAATATTGCAACCTTAGTCTTGTTATAGAATTCTATGCAAATTGAGACCCATGGGCGCGTGATTCAAAAGTCAAAAGAAGAGGCTAGGTGTTTACTTTCACTCCTCATACATTGAATACTCTTCTAGGTACACTAGAACCAGATGCTGAGCCCTTGAAGCAGTTGAATATTGAGCTGTCTTATGGATAAATACACCATCTAGTATGTGGAACTCAGTCCACAACTAGGTGGATCCATCACAAAGATAGAGGTAATCACTTGACATTACCTAGGGAGGCCCGTATGTGGGGAAAGATTATTTATGCTTGTCTCATCCATGGGAGACACTTCATTGAGGTGACATATGATAGGGTATGTCTAATCTATGCCCTAATTCATGATGATATAGATGTGAATGTGGGTGCTATTTTTTTCTGCATGAAGAGGGTGCGATTTTATGCAGTGCACATATTTGGATTTGGTGGGTTACTAACGAGGTGGTTGAAATAGAAGGGTGTTGAGGAGGAAGAGGAATATGATTATAAGCTGCCAGTGGTCACTAAACCTATTGATTTATCCCATACAAAGGGGATCATGGGGACTCATGTTTTGGTATTGAGTATGCCCGAGCATCTGGCTTAGAATGATGCGATCACTGCCCGAATGTATGGGTTTCAACTTCTGCAGTTGCATATAGGGGCACGCCCATCGACATAGCAAGAGATTCGAGCTATTGACCTTTACTATCCTCTAGGCTATCATGCAAGGACTATGTTACGAATTGGCCCAGACTTTTTGGAACTGATAGATGATGATATCCCCATTGATGAGGAGCATCGAATGGAGGATTCAGATTTAGAGTTAGATAAGGAGAACGATCAAGACTTAGGCGCTAAGGCTTATGGACCAGAATCATATGATGATATGGAGGACTAGTGACCAGGGAGTTGCTCCGTACCTCATGCTAAGTTTATATTGCAAGCACTGGGACAGTGCTTCCTTTTAAGTGTGGGGTAGGGTGGAAGTTTCATGTCTCACTTATTCTACTTATTTCTGTCGTTACCGCTATTTCTGTTAGACAAAGTTATCTTTATTTTGTGTTTATTTTTATTAAATTGATAATTTAAAAGTATGCGGCAATTTGCCCTAAAGGCATTTTTCTTGGATGGTTTCAGTGTGAAGTATTTATTTTCTCCCTTTTTGGCAATTTCAGTTTAATGTATTTAATTTCTCCCTTTTTGGAAATTTCAATTTAGCGTATTTAATTTTGCCCTCTTTGATAATTCAGTCATAGTTAGTTGCCTTTCCCTATGATAGATGGATGACGACCGTCTTAAGGGGAGTTAGTCTTTAGAAGTTGAGAATTGATAAAAACCCCCGATTATGACTTTTGAGGAGTGCTTTGTGTTGTGCCAGATTTTTTTAGTGACTTTAAATGAAGTTGTTTAGAAATAAAAGGAAAAAAATGAGTTGTTTTTAGATATTAAATCTCAATAGGTGTAATGCGATTTGATTGACTTAATGTTGAATTTGACAAAGAACAAGATCGGGAACCGTAAGGATCCAATTTAATTCCTTGCATGCACCATGAGAGTGAGTATTTGCTTATATTCTACATGTATAGGAATGTCTAGAACTTGCCCGGTGTGTTTACAAAATGAAATAAAGGGTGTTGGGTGTAGGAAGTTATTTAGGCATTTCTTTGTTAGCCAAATTGTAAAGACTTTATTTACCCACCCTTATGCATATCCTTAGTTAGCCCCGTTGAGCCTATAGCTTGATTAATTTTGTAGCCTCTTATGTAGCCTAAATTCTTTCTTTTATGGACCTTGATTCGATCCATAACTCCCAAGCACTTTAGTTTAGATGATTTAATGAGTAGGAAGAGTGAAATTGAAGTAGGAGAAATGTGAAAGTGAAGCTTTAAAGAAATAGTTATTTGTGTGTTCAATCATGATGGTGAGGAGTTATAGAAATTTTGAAAGAACATTCAGCGTTTATAGCCCTATTTTTGTTACAATGAACTTGTTTTGGCCCTGGTCTATCTCGGACATTGTGCACCTCAATCAAGACGAATAACTTAGGTAGAAGGTGGCTATCATAGGGGTACGTAACAGTAAAAGGGTATGAAGAAGAGTTGAAAAGTGAATTGTGATGAAAAAGAAGTATATACTCCTACCATAGTTTGTGTAATGGATTAAGGAGGGTAGGGATAAAATGAATGCTGTTTGGAAATAATAAAGAGGAACTTGGGTTGATATAGTGAGATTTTTACTGTCGGTTGACAGGTATTAAAGCGCTTAGGGAGATTAGTTACTATTTCCTAAATAGTTCCTACCCATCCCTTAGCCTACATTACAATCATGGAAGACCTAATTGATCTTATGTTTCAACATCCGACTATTAACGGAGTAGTATACTAAGGGAAAACTTATGGTTCATTATCTATCATGTATGAATTCTTTGTTGAGAGTGATTGATTGAACGTTGATATTCCCCTCATGATAAATATGAAAAATTGAGAAGTGGTATGGGGAAACTTTCTTGTTGTGAGGGTGCATGCGGATGAAATTCTGGATTACTTATTATGTTGTTTGATTGAGTGATTTTCTCAAGTTTTCCAAAAAATCGGATGTCACTATTTAGATGATGAGTTTTGAAACAAATTGTTCATGTGCATAAAAGTATTCTTGACATGTTTTAAGTTGAAGATTCATTGTATAAATTGTAGGTTCCCAACGCTAGCATAACTCATGGGTTGTGATGTGAAGCTCAATTATGTATTATGTTTGCAATTGTTTGAGGATGAATAAGATTCTAAGTGTGGGGTGGTGATCTTGGGTGTATTTCTATGTCCAATCACCGATTATTACCTATAATAGGACTTGTTTGACAAGCTAAAATGTGTGTTTCTGATGTCTAATTGCATGATATAGCTGATGAACATGATTAGTGATGCAGGGTAAAATTATTGTGGAATTGGAAGAAAGTGGATGCATGATACGAAATAAAAGACAAATGAGACAGGGGATTTGAGTGGATTGAATTGAAAGGGCATTTTCAATGAAGTTGGGAAGCATTCCGTTAAAAGGGGAATCAAGTGGAAAAGCTACCAACTAAAAGGATTTTTGCCTTAGCCAATTTTTTGGACAACAATTCCAGTGAAGGGTTGCGATAGCCTCGCGACGAGACCCCTGTTTAAGTCAATTACCTACCGTGTCAAGACCCACAGATTTTTTCCTTAGCCAAATTTTTGGCTGATAATTCCAGTGAGGGTTTGCGATAGCTCCGTGATGCCACCCCTTGTCAAGTCAAGCATGTTTCGCGATGCGACCCTTGATATTTTCTAGGCAAATTGTCCCAACTATAAAAGGAACACTTCAACACAATTGAAAACACTTTTTGCAAGCATAGCAGTGGTGGAAAAGCATAGAATTCTTCTTTTTAAGGTTCTTATTATTTCTTTTGAACTTCTTTACCTCAAGACTAATTTTGGGTATTATTAATTACTTGTTTTGATGTTTAATTCAAGCATGAGTGGCTAAATACCCTTGTTTTGGGGTTGAGGTCAAGAACATAATTACTCTTTTATATTCTTTATAGTGGTTTGTTTTTAGATTATCACTTGGTTTGTTCTTAATTTCTTAAGCTTACTATTTTAATGCTTGGCCGCCATTAGAATAAATTTACATTTCTATGTGAATCAGGAAGGAGAATCGTAGATTAGAATGAGGAAATTAAGGAGCAAGGTTCTTATCCTTTTATAAAATAAGGGGTTTGAATTAGCATATAGGATAGGGATAAACCTAGAAGCCTTGTTTGGTTCAATTTCAAGATTACTTAATGAATCTAGAAGAATTGTTGTATCTCTGCAGGAGTTGTAGCTGCAATATTCAATAGATAAAATATTTTAGGTCGGGAGATTAAGATTGTTTCCTAAACCTTGCGAACTAACAACCCGATAACCAATTAGACTACTATAAGAATGGAGATTTGTATGATTGTTTGGAAAGCCTCAACCCTGGAATTCTTATCATTATTGTTTATAACCAGTGCTTGCCTTGCTTTAGTCGTAAACTTTTATTTCTAGTTAATTAATTTATATTTTTACTCTTAAGTTCAAAATCATCTTGATACTTTACAACACTTAATACTCATTGTCTAAAACTAAAAGTTGGCTAAATTTCTAGTTGCTTAGTCCTCGTGGGAAAGATATCTGATTGTCTAAATCACTATATTACTTATATGATCATGTGCACTTGCGTGTGTATCTGAGTCACAACTAGGAACCCTATAATGGTTCACCTTATGAATCATCTGGTGTCCCAATGACTTGTAGGGTGGAGTCATAGGGTTAATAGTAAGATTACCTAACACACTTTTATACTCTACAATCATGGCAACGACTTATAGACTTGTGACAATGATTCATTCCCTTACTCATAGGGATGATGTTTACATATTTTTTTCTTTTTCTTTATTCTTTTTAAGCTAAACTAATAAGATATCGACCACAGGTGTGATGGCACCAAGGAATGACACCACAAAGGGGGCTAGCCATACTTTTGAGAAATAACCTTGATTTACTAACCAACTAAAGATGAGCCAACTGATGATGAGCAGGAGTCCTGTGGCTCTATTGAGGAATACCCATTATTTGGGCCAGTCAAACCATAAAGTAGTTTTCCTTGGGGCGAGAAATCTGAACCCTGAGTGACTCATACTCGACAATCACAGCCACATTCCCCTCTCTAGTCTGAAGAAGGAGAGAAGTCTGAGTCTAGCTCTAAGGAGAGGATAGTGTCTCAAAAAGATGGGAAAAACTTCATCCTATAAAAAATCCAATATGAGGGGTTGGAATCCGATTCAAAAGAAGATGAGGGTAGTATGGATAAGGCTACCAGTGAAAACACTCAAATTGATATTCTTCTTTTTCTGTAGGACCATCTTGGGTTATAGATAAAGGCTAACCTGATTTTAGTTGTCAGTCGATGGGGGTTTCTTGGAATACAAGAGCTATATGAGTGAGACAGTGCTATTGTCCCCAATACTAGAACATCAAAGTGAGGATTCTACCTTGATCACAAATTTTTGACCAGAGGGATGTCGAGATGACATAGTTTGAGGCTTTGTTCACGAAATAGCATTTCAAATGGATGATGATATAGTCTAACAGATATAGCTTGACACTAGTTTAGAAATTTTATGTCGCCTACCAGATGGAGTTAAAGTGGATGCATTCATCATGGTTTGCATAGAAGGGTGGTGACTCATTGTACTCATTAATGATTTGAAGGGGTTCAGGTGAATGTATTGACACAAACAATTTCCTAGTTCTTGTATGATTCTAAGTTTGATATTCCTACTGACACTTTAAAAATTGATCATCTAATTGAGGAGATAAAAATGGTCAAAACTATCCAAATTGGTACAGAAGACAAACTTATACATCTGAGGTGGATTGCTGTCATGCCCCAAGTTATCTATTCAGTTCCCATGTCTGTATTATTTGATTTTAAATCTAGATAACAATGTTCTCAACCCATAATATCTATACTAATAGAATATGTGGGCGTGGCATATTCGATAAAGTATTGTTTTTCAGTTTTCTTTCAATCTTTAGACTGGCCGTCACACCCTCACCTCAGAGATTGGATGAGCACAGATAAATCTTAAAGCGTTATTTCATCTATCTTTTCCCTTTTGACTAGATAAATTTAATAGTTTTTCCTAGCCTGATTCCAAGACCTGGACCTTATTTGTGTTTGAAAACTGCCCTTATTCCAACAACTCAATTGGTGGGATTTACTTTTATTAGAGTTTGTTAAAAGGTAAGGATAGCATGATTGGCTGAGCGGTTAGAAGATAAAGATAGCATGATTAACTTGTTTCAGGTGTCTTAGATCATGAGCCAAAGCTAATTTGGTTTAGCCTACTGATTTGCTGCTACACAAAAGAATGCACCATGTGTTACAAGACCTTTTTCTCAGATTACTAAGAACAACGTTAACTTTACAACAAAAGCTTATGGACACTGGTTCTCCATTGATTGAGACCGACAGTTGGTGACAATATTTTGAGACTTGATGGGCTGTATTGGTAGCAGGTATTATTGAGGGATACGATATATACATAGCTAATATCATTGCTTAGTAATCCATGATAGGTTTGAGTACTGATGTGAGTTTGGCTTTCCCTTGTCTACTAATGAATGCATGCTTAGATAAGAAGGTACATGTGTTACCCAATGTGGGTAATTTTGTGATGGCACACCGAAACACTAATTTGGGGTTGATTCGGGATTAGGATAACCGAATTTCTAGAGCCAAGGTAGGTGTATCATTACTACAAGGTGTATTTTAGTTCGACATACACATGGAATAGATACTCTGGGCTTTTCAGACCATAGAGACACATAGGTTGAGACTACATGACCTGAACTACAGGTCTCTACAGTTTCCACAGGCTCCATATATTATAGGATACCATTAGCCTCGACTTAATCGACTTCAAGAAAATCTACACCATATTCACATATTGGTAGATATGTCTTGGTTTCTTAGGAATTTCTAAGCAATGTGCTGAAATAATTAGTCACCCTCGAGCAAAAAGTGGTAAATATTGAGGAAGGGGTGCAAACTTACTTGAAAAAGAAGATTAGGGGTGAGATGTATGGTATGCAAATAAGGTTTGACAACTTTAAGTAGAGCATAAACAAGAAGTTTGAAGAAGTGCAGTCCCCAAACCTAGTAGGGTTTCACGAAGAATTAGCTGTACTATGAGTTATCATCGAGGATATGGGGCAAGACCGTACCCAACTTTTCTAACTCCTATGATGCCCATTATTGAGGGGATCCAATTGAAGAAGCGCTCGACATTTGGAGAGCAAAATAGAAATAAAAAATCTTTGAAGAAAGTAAAGAGAGAGACATTAAAAAGAGGAAAAGGATATGACAAAGGGAGGAAATGCGAGAGTCCATTGTAGCTAATAAGCAATAATCACAGTTAGTTTTTCAAGATCAGTGAACCCAGATGTAAACATCTATATGAGGCCTAATCTAGTCTTTTATCTATAGAGAGATAGTCATTTACATGCTTTCTAGGGATAAGAGACATAGGGATAAAGAGATATCCAAAAAAGGATCTTTTGGATGGAAAGAAAGAAGACCTCACCTTCTTTGGTGTTAGTGAAAGAAATTTGAGTATCCAACATTTACCTTCTTTTATATATTAAATCTTCAATGGGTGAAAACAAGCAATCTTACTAAGAAAGGTGCTTGTTGAGTATGTTTACTGGGAGCTTAGACATTGATACCTATTCTGAATCAATTTATTTAATGCAGGCATCACACTTTTCTTTGTCCTTCCCCCTATTTTTGCGCTATCACTAGTGAGTTTGATTATCAAAATCACCATCATCAAGATGCTTTTTTTTTTCTTAAAAGGTAGATAGATGAATAGAGTAGGTGAAGAGTGACTCTGCCCCAAACAGAATTATGGAATTGACTTTGCTTGTTGTCTCGAACCCTAGCTCAGGATAATCAATTGCCCCTGGCTATCTTCTTTATATCCACCATGAAATATATATAGTTATTGATAGACAAAAAAAATCATGGTATCATATTCTTCAGAAAGAGATGCTATTAAGGATAGTATAACACAACCATAAGACTTATCTTAAGTTGGGAATCCTTGGCTCCATTCTTGACTAGAGAAGGGAATGCGGAGAATGTTTTTCTTATCTAGACAGTAGTGAGAGATCCATTAAGATTGATTCTAATTGTACATACCAATTTTCTTTTTATGTGATTATATGTCCGAGGTCTATAAGATAGGAAAGAGAGTCGGTAGCTTCCAAATGGGTGAGACTACGATAGTTATTGTTGATGCGAGTGGGGATTCAATATTATCCCTTGAGTCTATTCTATCATTGAGTGCACACTATTAGCGCCCACATTGAAATGAGTGCCTCGACTACCACTGAGGCTACTGTTATTGAAGCTGGGGTACATTCTGAGGCCTAGTAGAGGAAATTTTGTGATCTAGAGCCTTGTGCACCACAAGTGTGTCTTTATTCTCGTGTATTTAGTATTTTCATAGCTATGCATTGAGGATAGCTATAAGTGAGAAAGGTATATTACCTAGTCGGTGTGTGTGTGCAATCTAAAACTTGCCTGGTTAGACTCCTTAAACGTTGTAGGATAGGAGATTAGAAAAGAATCATAACCAGTGTTTGAATTAGTCTACTTTTGCCTAAAGAACCTATCAAATGAAATAATTATCCCTTGATCCTAAATTTTAGCCTTAAGTGACCATTTTTCTTTCATTAACTGATTTACCTTCCCATATCAATTACAATAAACCTATTTTACTTTGGTCCATCCTTGGACACTGTGTACCTCAACTTAGTTAATTGCCTAAATTGATGGTGATTATCATAGGGGTGCGTAGCTTAAGGTGGGTATGAGGCAGAAATTTAGGATACGAATAGGAAATAGATTTGTGTATGGTTAAAAACTATGTTGAATAAAGTTCACAAAAAGAGAGAAAAACTACGCCCAATCTAAAAATATTGAAAAATGGGGAAATAAGAAAGTGGAGCCAAGAGTAGTGTAGTGCCAAGGACGAATAATTCACTGACTTAAATATATCCTACTTGTACCTAAGATGACATTGCAATCCTAATAAAGACCTATACTGATCCTAACTCAACTATTCAAAATCTGAAACATAGAAAATAAGGGCAATCTTATGGTATTAAATCCACACATCCAGACTTACTTGTGAGAGTGAGAGATTTGACACCATCCCAGTAATGGATTTCAATGTATACACTGAGTGAATTAGGACTTATTTGATGTGAGAGCATATGTGTTGTAGTCTATTTATTTTTTATTTGTGTAGTGAAATGATTGATATGTTGTGAAGTCTATTCACAATGTAATTCCCTATACTAATCCCTTTTCTAGACTACTTGTATTGCATATACACTATATAGGGAGCTTTGATAAAAATAGATGGTGTTTAATACTTTGATGGTTTGCATGTGTGGTCATGAATGAGTTTTAAAAGAAGGCTGACTACCTAAGTGATCTTATTATTGCTCTAAGTTAAGTTTATTAATTAGATTAGGATTTTGTTTGCCCGAGGACACATAAATGTTCTAAGTTGAGTGTGTTGATGTGCCGAAGAAGTACAAAAGTTTTGAAAAAAGGAACTCTAGAAAATTTGAAGGTGCTTTTATCTAGATATGATGTGCTTGTTGAGTTTTGTAGGAATATAGGGTTGGATGTGATTGGAATGGAAAAAGAATAAAAAATGCATAATTTTTAGATACTATCTGGGTAATAAGTCGTTGTGTCATGATACGACCCATCGTTGAAGTCGTCGCCAGACCAGACAGATTAATGGCTTGAAGAATGAATTGGCAAACTGATAATGACTCGTAGAGACATACTATGGGGGGTAGAGAGATTCGTTATGAGCAAATCTGATTAAGTAATGAAAGATGGCAATTTGGTACCAGTGTTGACTACGGTAGGCTACGAGTCATCATATCTAACGACGGCTCATCTTGAATAGTTTTTTGAGCATCTGAAGAAATTTTCTGAAACCTCAAACAAGAGTATAGTGAAGACGGGTTAGACTACAACTCGTATATGGACTTGATGAGTTTTCATTAGCAGAAAAAGGTCTAGGGTATGACATGGACAGAAGACTGACAATGAGTTATAGTCAGTCTATACGACTTATTATCAGAGGCGTTATCACTGCCGACTTTTGTAATACTGTTTTGTTTAGGAATGGTTTATTGTTTCTATAAATACTCTTATTTGATTTCTTATTTAGGGTTACATGCTTTTATACTATTTTGAGGTTCTTCGACATATTATTGATCTTAGAATCCTTGACATTGGTTTTTTAGGGTTGTTGCTCAATTTGATAATTTGTTTTTTCGTCGTATTCTTGTAAGTGCACAATTATGCTTTCATCAATGAATTTTTCTTATGAGCTTACAATCATGAGTAGCTAAACTCCTTAACTAGGATTGTGAGAACCATGATAAATTAAAGAAATGAGTTTAGTTCAAAGTCATTCTAGACCTGTGTGCTTGCATACATTGGTATATTCTTTGATTATATTGCTCTCTTGACGGTTGCAAATGTTAGGAACTCATATGTATTCTAGATGTGCTCGAGAGAGATAGAGATTAGGAAAAGGATATAACAACAAAAATGTGAAGCTATCAACTTTCCTTTTGATTAACTTAAGCTTTAATCGGGATAGTTAATCTGTGATCACAAAGTAAGGGTTAGTAATGTGACACTCTGAGTCCGAGTGGAGATGAGTGAAATTCATTTAACTACGGACAAAAGATAGTTAGGCGATACATATCTTGTTAGATTTTGCATACAAGGCAACGAGATAATCTGCTATCACGAACAACCCGTGGAGTTATGATGTTATGAAAAACATAATCTTTTTGCTCGTGTCATATTGATCACAATCCAATCAACCAACAACTATTGCTATTGCAATTTACTTTTATAAACTCCCCCTTTTATTTTTCTAAATTGCCAGTTACATAGACAAACTCATGACATAATTTTCGCCTATTCCTCGTGGGATCGGCCACAACCTTCTTGGGTTCTATATTTGATTGAACAACCACTTTATACTTTTTGAGAAGTGTAATTTGCGCAACATCAAGTATTAATAGATGTGGAGGTGTATTGTGGTGGTGTGTGTGAATAAGAAAACAGCCCGATTGAAATTTTTTCATGTATGTATATATTGTTGTAGGTGTTGTATATAATGTCAAGTGAGGTGAGGGAATCCTCTCTCCTAAAAAATGAGAAATAGATCATTAGTTTGTATCTTTTTCTTTTCCTCTGTGAAAGGAATTGTTAGTTACGATAATGATGCATAGTAATAGTATGACAAGTGAAATGAGTTGATGATGTGTGTGCATGTATAGTAATATACCAACACTTAATCGATAAAATAAAAATAAAATTCAATAACAAATTAATTATTTGGATGAATAAAAAATTTTCAAGTGACACTACCTAATTAGTTAGCATTTTTGTATTTTTCTTATAAAGAAGAACTAAATAAAATGGAAAGTATCTTTGCGATTTTCTTTATCTTTTTAAAAAAATTCAAATTATCATACTAACATAAGATTCTTTTGGATAATTTTTAATTTCCAAATAAAGACCTACTTAAAAATGATAGAGAAAAAACAAAAAGTCCTCCTTAAACTAGTGCATTTTTTCAAAAAGACACTTAAATTTTACATAGGTTCAATAACCCCTTTATTCATGTTTAGTGTGAATTTAATACCCCATTATAGGTCCATGCGGCATGCAAAATATATTATACACTCCAAGAGTGCGTGAGATGAGCATATGACAAAAAAAAATTACTTTTTGATCCCACGTGGTGAAAAGTAGTTTTTTACTTTCATTTAATCAAACTACTAAACTTTTTACTTTATCTGTGTTTTACTTATTATTTTTTATTTTTCCTTATCATTCCTACCTCGATTTTTTTGCTAGTTCAAATCTTTCTACAATTTTAAGTCTCTTCCACATTCGTAGTTCTTGTCTTTATTTTTTCGTTCTCCTATATGACCATTTTATGTGAGTTTAATAATATTGATGGAGAAAGATTTGAACATGAAAGTTCTGCAATTATTATCCCAAAATTATAAAGGATGATTTTCACATTTTATTTTGGTTCTATTGAATCATATTGTTGATATTTTTGAAAAAGCAATTTAATTTTTTTTTTCTAAGAAAGATTAAATTGTCCCAGTAGCTACTTTTTCTTCTAAAATGGAGATTGGGAATGGTGATTTTGTGAAATGCCTGATATAAAAAATAAAATTTTTGTTGGAAAAAATGCTGATTCAAATTTTGGTTTTGGGGGTAATTGAGTATTTAGATTTTAATTATTTGTTGGTGTTTTGAGTATTTAGATTTAAGATGTATTTAATATTCATAAACTATTTAGTGGTAGTTTGACAATTATTTAGTCACCTTACAGTGAAATTGATGACTGTTGCATCAACGACGGTGAATACTGGACAACTATGGCAAAGAACTTCTACAAAACATGTGAAGAAGAAAAGAATAAAAAAATAAATAAAAAGAAAATAAATTATCTAAAAAATATGGCCATAGTTTTTTTAAAAAGATTAGAATTAATTTTACATGTGTCAAATGATAATTGACACATGATATTGGTCTAATTGGTGTTGGGTACAAATAATACTTTAAAGTTGTTTAAGTGGGGTAATGGAACACCCACAAAATTTAGGTGTCTTTTTAAATATTCAAAACAACATTAATGGTGTATTTATATAAAACTAAAAATTGAGATGATAATGTCAAACAAGAAAATACGTAAGGTTATGATACTGTGAAAGGTTTAGAGCGGGTAAAAAATCACATGTCTACACCTACGATTTTCTTCTTCACAACCCTCATCCACACCTCTTCTTCTTTTTTCACACAATCACACCTACACATTGTCCTCTTGTACTTCTATTTTATTTTTATCATATTCTCTACGACTAGACTTTTTCATAAATTATATATTTTTTCTTACTCCATTATTAATTTTTCTTAATCTATTATTGATTTTTTTTACTCAATTAAGAAAAAAAAAGAAAAATTCATAATTTCATTTTTTCTCCCTTGACAACCATTTTCTCTACTTATTTTCCTTTCATTCCATTCTTTCTCCTTCTCCATTTTTCTTATTATAACCAGTTTGCTTTGTTTAATTGATCATATTTCATCAATTGATTTCTTATTCTCCACCATCTATAGTGGAATTGATGATAGATAAATTTTGGCCAAACACATCGTCAGACACCTAAATTTGGTACAAACTTTTACTTTGGCACCTAAAATTGACATTGCTCATTTAAGGCACCTCAACTAGTATTACATTGTGTTATTTTGATATTTTTTTTACAATCAATAAAAATATACAATGTATGTGTATTGCACAAGATAATATAACATGTAAAGTGACAAATAATATGATGACATGTGCCATTTTTCTCCAAAATAACTAATTTAAATTAACAAAACTTTAACCAATTAAATAACACCCACCTATCCAAGGTTATCCTCTCCAATACCCCCCCCCCCAATTAGTCGTTGCAAGACCCCCCTCCGCTAATCATGTTATCCAATACCTTCCTCTCCCTCACCCCAAGATTATCTTCTGTAATACCCCATGCCTAAAATTGTCTTCTCTAACTAACCCAGCTCCACCTTCTCTAGATCCCTAAAACTTTAGATAAGGACACCATAAATAAACCTTTACCAAACACACACACATACACATTTTCTTTTCTCCTCTTTGTGATGATCCATATGTAGAAGGTTCTTTAATCAAATTATAGCAAAATCCAGTTGGAAAAATAAAATTTTCAATCCAATTGAGAGACACCCAGTTGAAATTGAGGAAAATTTAATTGAAAAAATGGATTCTTTTTTCAAAATTTGCAAAACTAAGTTGGAAAAGTGTTATATTGGATCAAATTGAGAGACAGTGAATTGAAAATTAAGAAAAACCCAGTTGAGAAAATAAAATTTTTGACCAAATTGTGAGAATCTAGTTGGAAATTGAGCAAATTTGAGAATCACTAAAAATCAACGCTAACTAGCATAAATTAATGGTGAAAAAAATAATTTTCACCATTAAAGCTTAATATTGACAAAAATGGTGGATAAAAATAAGGCCAAAAAAATTCAATGGATTTGTGGAAATTCTAGCAAAGGATGTGTACTATAGAAGTCAAAAATGGCAGATCAATGGAGAATTCTTTTTTGTGTTTATTTTTTTATTTTTATGGTCTAGTGATTATGAGTATATGTTGAGTGTGTTATTACTACTAGGATAGGATTAAGAGTAGATGCTAGTGAAAAAATAATTTTCACAATTAAATAGGCTTAAGATTGACAAAAATATTAGATAAAAATAAAAAAGAAAGTATAAATTAATTTGGGGAGGAGGTGAGTTAATATATTATTTATAGTCCAACTTGAACACCACATTGGGCAAAAACGTCTTCCACGCACCTTCAGATTAGTGAGATACACACACTATGCTATTGCAAAGGTGTCAAAATGACACATCATGACGATAGTTGAGGTTCTTAAAATGAATAACATCCACTTTAGATGCTAAAGTGAAAGATCGTGCCAAATTGGGGGGCTTTTTAATGCGTTTGACCTTTTATTTTTGATGAGTGTCAGTGGCAATAATATGATGTTAAGGTGAATGCGAAAAAAGTATAGTGATTATTATTGTAAATTCCGATAATAACAACAATGATAAGTGTTTTTTTGTGGCGAATTCAGTGAAGAGTCCTAATTTGTGACTTTTGATCTCGAATTTTCATGAATATCTTGAAAGTTTTAAATTTTTTTAGCATTATTGGTGGTGATTTAGTGTTTTTTGCATTTTTTGATGATGATAATATGATGGTGTGGTGAAATTTCTTACGGGGAGATGTGGATTTAGTGGTAATAGTTGCAGTGGTAGTAGTTTAATGGTAGATATGGTGGTGACAATGTTGTATATTGATTCTTGTGGTGAATTTGATTGTGGATGGACTATAGTGATGACGTTAAGAGTTTGGTGATGATGATGGTGGTGGTTTAATGGAGGTTTGGTGGTGTTATAGTGAAGAAGAAGAATTTGGACGACATAGATTTTATTGTTTTAAGAAATCTGACATAATATTTGATGTGTCAGTGACGTGGCACGAGTGTAAATCAGTTTTCATCCTGTAACAGTTGTATATGTATAAGGATAGACATAAATTTACTTTTATAAAATTCAGGTGTGTACTAGGTCACGTTAATAGTTTAGGTGTGTCTTTGACTATTCAGGTATAGTTTAGGATGCTTTTGATATCTTTTCCCTTTAAAAAAATCAACATTTTAAGATGAAATCATGAAGAAAACATTGGGGAATGTGTAAAATTAGTATAAGAATATGTAGTCATGGATAAATATTGGAGAATGTGTAAAACTAGTGTAAGAATCATATCCAAAGAAATCTTAAAAATCACTATTTGAATCTCCCAAAAATGACTTTACAAAAATTGAGTTATGAGATTTTGGACCAAAATGAAATTTAAGATTTCTAAAGTAAAATCCTTCTTTCCAAATGGGGGACCCTATCGCATTTACGAAGATGTATGAATCCGACCCATAATGTTTCTGAGGGTGTAGTCGTACTTGCTAGGGTTTAGTCATATTCAAGACAAAGAAACAGATCTGATCTCAAACCTTGAAAATTCTTTCTATGCAATTACGGACACTCTTTTACGATTGCAATGGCCAAGCCCATTTGCTCTTTGCAATTGCATGAAGGACGCCGGGTTCGTGAATAAGGAAAATATGCTCCAAATGACACCAAACTAGTTGAGTGGAATGATAAAAGTTCTATCAAATGAACCATCAAAATTGTTCAAAATCTCATGAATGCAAACTAACTATGATATTTGATTGAAAATAACATTTTGGACTTCGTGAAATTGTCAGATTTTCAAGTAGACGTAGTAAAAGAGATGTTGACCAAATTCTACCACATGCCTTAAAATATTTGCCCTCCAACCATTACTTGAAATCCATTCGAACATTTGAGATCCAAACCAAAGTTTTTATTAACCCAAAAATGACATTCAAAAGCTAATGGAACTGACAACATCTTTATACGACCATAAAATATTCAAATGTTGACCAAAGTCAACCATGCCAACTTTAAAATTTTCTAAAATAAAAAACTCACATAAAACTCAATCAACTACCTTGAAAGTTTTTCCTACCACACCCACTGACCATAAGCACCATAATACAACTACATTGTAGTGAAAAATAGACACAATGTATCAAAAGTATCACTAAGATTGTAGTTACACAAACTATTCCCACATGTCCAAATCCTATATGTCAAAGTTTTCCAAAGGATCAAAATACATAGTAAAATTCTACCACACAAAGCCAACTCTCAAGGCTAACGTATAAACCTTAAACTCCATGTTTATAGGCAATAATGTCGAACTCTCCTAAGCCACTGTCCAATCTAAAATAAACACAAGTTCAAAATCATTATATGGATATGTTGACCTTCAAATTATGAGTCAAATCTTTTTTTCTCAAAATATTGACTTTTACAAACTGTCCTAACTTTAAGCTTCTAGTTTAAGTTCAATAATTTTGAAACACTATCGAACTTCTCATGAATGCTCATCTATACTCGCAATTAAAAAATTACCATATATATATATATAAAGAATCTCAAATAGAGGAATGAGATCCTAAAATTCAATTATCTTTGGGTCATGTTATTTTTAGTGAAGGTGTTCATGTAGCTCCTCAAAAAATAGATGCAGTGAAGCATTGCCCTTAGCCTATTACTTCATTTGTTATTTGGAGATTTATGGTCTTAGTTGGTTATTATAGGAGATTTTTCTAAGATTTTTTTTGATAGCTGCACAGTTGGTTAAGGTGACACATAAAAAGGTAAAGTTTTAATGGTCAGACATGTATGAGAAAATTTTTTAGGATTTGAAAGTCAGGTTGTCTTCACCACTAGTATTAGCTTTGCTAGAAGGATTAACGGGGTTTGTGGTATATTCTGATGCCTTGAGAGTTGTACTTGGATATGTGTTGATGTAAAATGGGAGGGTGATAGAATATGCCTCCAGGAAAATCACAAGATCAAAAGAAGAAACATCCAGTTGATAACCCAGAGTTGGAAGTTATTGTCTTCACTTTGAAAATTTAGAGGCATTATTTGTATGGAATACATGTAGATATATTCACTGAACATAAAAGTATACAGTATGTGTTTATCCAGCAAGAGTTAAATCTTCATTGAAAGAGATTGTTGTAGTTGTTGAAAGACTATGGTATAAATATGCTCTACCATTCGGCTAAGGCAAATGTGGCTGCAGATGCACTTAGTACATTATCAATAAGTAGTGTAGCCTATATTTTAGAAGAAAAAAATAGTTGGATAAGGATGTGAATAGATTGGATTTATTAGGGGTTCATTTGCCTGATACAGATAATTATGGGATGATGATACAGAATGGTTTAGAATTATCTCTTGTGCTAAATATGAAAAAAAAGCAGTGTGGTGATCCTATAGTGAGTCAGTTAATAGATGTTATCCATCAATGGAAGGTGGAGGGTTTTTACCAAGAGAAAGATAGTGCTCTTCGCTATCAGTGTCATTTAAGTGTTCCCAATGTTAATGGGTTGAGGGAGCGGATGTTATCACAGGCTTGTAGTTCTAGGTATTCAATCCAATCTAGGTACCATAAATATGTACCATGACTTGCGGGAAGTCTATTGGTGAAATGATATGAAGAGAAAAATAGAAAATTTTATGGACAAGTATCCCAATTGTGAATAAGTGAAAGTTTAGCATTAGTGGGACGGGAAGCATGCTTCAAGTTATCAGCATACACACTTAGAAGTCAGAGGTTATCAATATGGATTTTATCATGGGGCTTCCCCCCACTTGGTATCAACATGATTCAGTTTGGGTCATAGTGGACCAAGTAACTAAGTCTGCTCACTTTTTGTCAGTTAAAACTTCAGATAGAGCTGAGGATTATGTCAAACTTTACATCCAATAGTTAGTCAGAATTCATGGGTTCCTTATCCATTATTTCAGATTGAGGTACTCAATTTACCTCTTAGTTATTTCATATTGAGGTACTCAATTCACCTCTTAATTTTGTCAATTATTTTAGAGAGGTCTTCGTATGAAAGTGAAACTTAATATGACTTTCCATCCTGAAATAGCTAGTTAGGCCGAATTTACTATCTAAACTATAGAAGATATGTGAGAGTGTGTGTAATTGATTTCAAAGGATATTGGGATGGCCACCTACCTCTAATTGAGTTTGCATATTACAAAAACTACAACTCTTGTATCCAAATGTCTGCATTTGAGGCTTTATATGGGCATAGATGCAAGTTTCAATTAAGGTGGTTTTAAGTCTATGAGGCCGCTTCGATTGGCCAGATTTTGTTCTCAAAGAAATAGAGAATGTTTAATTGATTCAACAGAGATTGAAAATAATTCTGAGATGTAAGAAGTCATATGTAGATGTTTGGAGTAAGGAACTAAAGTTTATGGTGGGTGATTGAGTGTTCTTGATGGTTTCACCCATTAAAGGGGTGATGAGGTTTGAGAAAAAAAGGAAAATTAGTCCATGATACATTGGTCCTTACCTTATTTTGAGGGGCATTGGAGATGTTGCTTATGAGCTACACCTACCACCAGAGTTAGCTGTAGTTCATCCATTCTTTCATATGTCCATGTTGAAGAAATGTATTGGATATCCATTCTTAGTTTTACCTGGGAAGAGTATTAGGATGAAAGATAGTTTATCCTGTGAGAATTTCTATCGAGATCCTAGATTGTTAAGTTCAAAGGTTAAGGAATAAAGAAGTTTCTTTAGTAATGGTGTTATGGAGAAATAAATCAATTGAGGGAGTGACATAGGATTCAACGGCAGATATGATAAACAAATACCCTTATTTTTTCACTCCTAACGTTGAGCTAGTATGAGTTATAAATCTTCTTTCTATAAATATTGCCACAGTTTTGGATTTTTGGTTTAATCTAATAAATTCCATGTATACTTGTCTATTTAAGATGAAATCATTGAGCTAGTGTATCAAATATGAATCAGTTTCCATCATGCTACATGAATATCTAAATTCAGCCTCATGTTCCTTAGTCTAGCCCATTAAATTTAGTATGTCATTCAAAAATAAATGATTGTAAGAGGGAGATATTGTAACCCTCCCAAATTTCACGCACCTTCTTCGGGCCCTTTTGGACATGTGATATGAAATCATATAAGATGAAGTTGAAGTTTTATTTGGACATGCAATTTGGAATTTTCAGTTGTATTATTTTCTTATAAATAGAAAAATCTCATATGTTGTGACAAACTATAAACATTACCCCAATTCTTTATGTAATCTTACCAACTAATCAAAACTTCATAACCTAGGTATAATACACTATCAAAAAACTATTCTTAAGAAATACAAAATTTATTGATCAAATTATAAATTTGGCGAATAATAAATGAAATAGTAGAAATCAATTTGAAGTAATAATAAATTTTGTAGGCATTTGGCCATGAAAAAAAAATTAGAGTTGAAGTTGAAATCGGAGTTGTGTTTGGTCATATTTGTTTTAAATATAAAGGTGAAGTAGAAATTAAAAAAAGTGAACATGACTAACTTGTTTTCATATTTTCAAATAGAACTTCAAGTTGTATTTGGAATTTTTACGGTCAAACATCATTTTTTAATACAATAAAAATATATTTTAAAAATAAGGTGAATGTTTCTCATGACCATGTGGGGCTCTATGTTGGTGAGAGTAATGATTTAATGAGATACAAGTGGTCTAAAGATCGGTAAAAGTAATAACTTGAACTATACATTTTATTTACAAATGAAATAAATGGTTAGTAATTGATATAAATGGTGGGTATTTTTTTACAAAATACAAAACTGATCCCAATTCATGATTTGGAATTACCAAATCATGCTTTTTGGTGAATTTGAAAGTTCATGTCATGATATGAAATTGCAGACCAAATGTTGATTTCATCTCATGAGTTCATCTCATGATTTCATATCACAGACTTGAACTCACATGTTTAAACCTACTTAGTGAGTTACCATGTGTTTTAGGGTTATAAGAAGTCCCTAACATATATTTGAATTGAGAACTCCTCTTTCGACCAAGTTCAAGTGTAAGATTCTTTTTGGGTCAACTTCAAACAATCATATCTGCTTAAATATACAGAGTTATTTAGATCAAGATTGACCAATCTTCTAGTGTTCTTTGCAACAACATCAACTGTTTGTCAATCCAATATCAGAGTAAAAAATTATATTTGTTTTGCATAAGGTGTTGTCTGTAAGAGAGTGACAAACTGAGTTATGAGATATCACTTGTGTGATGACCTGAGATGAGCCATCACTTGGGTGAGGTCATTCAGTTTGAAAGATTAACCAGTAAGCTTGAAATATTATTCGCGTCACTGTAGTCAACCCCCATTAGTTGGTGAGTCTTTATATTCTGAGGACTTGGCTTATGATTTGCTTTCAGTAGTTTAGTTTTATGTTCAGTTAAAATTTTATGGTTTTTAAGTAGTTGGGGTCTGTCTGATTGACTCTTCAGTATGTTAAGAGGCTTGTATGAACATAGTAGATTCTTTCAGTTATTAGTATATTTGAGTTGTATTCATTTGATGTTTTTAGTATTAGGTTGTGCTACCTATTTTATTTAAGACTTATGAATTTATAACTTCCGCTCATGGTTTTAAAATGTTTAGAATGTAAACTTAGTGTTATGCCCAATGCCATGGGTTATCTATGTCTATTTGTAAGCCTAAGCACCGTGAACATCCAAGCTGTAGTCTTGAGGCATTATAGTCCTTAGGGTAGACATGCAACATTTAGAGATGGCATCCAACATAATTAAGGTGATGAATATACTAGTAGAGATCACAGTCAGTCTAGTAGGGGTAGAGATAGGAAGTTGGTCAGACTCATTTCTATGCTTTCCTTGGTACACTCAAAGAAAAGAAATCTTACGCAGTAATCAAGGTACTATTTACTTTGTGATCAGATGGACAAGACCTTATTTTATATCGATTCTATATTTTCTTATGTGTTTATCTATTTTGTTATGGCATTATATATGATGTGTAGTTTTTTACTTGTATGTCCATGTTTCCACCCGTGTTAGTGATTTTTTCATTGTAGATAGTGTCTATAGTGATGATGAGTATGTCTAGGCCTGAGTAGAAGGGTGATTCTAACCCTGCTCCTAAAAGGATTATATCCTTTTTATTCTAAAAAATTGATAGAGAGAGGATGTTTGAGATTTTTAGCACATTTTTGGGAAACTAATGCAGGGGTTCCACCTATTAGGTGAGTTTTTGAGGTTCTTAATTTTTAGTAGGTGTTTTTAGTGAAGTTACCTAGCATGACACTAGACCCTGATATCAATTTTTGCATTGGTTGAGAGCTTGGTAGTTCTTCTATTTCTATTCCTCCATATATAATAGCACTGACTGAGTTGAGGGAGTTAAAAGTTCAATTGTAGGACCTGATTAGTAAGGGGTTTACTCTTTTAAGTTCCTTCCTATTAGGTGCTCTTATATTTTCTGTGAAATAGAAATATGCATATGTGGATTGACTACCATCGACTGAATATGGTTATTATTTGGAATATATACCCTCTTCCTATATAGATGAATTGCTCGACCAACCTCATGATGTGTCAGTCTTTTTTAAGATTGACCTGGGTCTTGCTATTATTAGCAGAAGAGATGAACTAAATATATTTCTAAGACTACTTTTAAGACAAGTTTTTATGAGTTTTTGGTGATGCCTTTTGGGCTTATAGCATTGAGATGCTTTTATGAGTTGGGCGAATGAAATTCCTAAGAACTGATTGGATTATTTTGTTATTGTGCTTATTGATGATATTTATGTGCATTGTAAAAGTAAGGAATAACATAAGAACCACTTGAGAGTTGTGTTAGGTTAGTTGAATTAGAAATAATTGTATGCTAAATTTTCTAAGTATATTCTGTGTCCTTCTTAGGGCATTAGATTTTGAAAGATGAAATTATAATCGATCAACAAAAAATAGAGGCAGTTTAGAGTTGGGCAAGCCTACTGAATTGACTGAGATTTACAAGTTTATGGGGTTTGCTAGCTACTACTGCTGATTTATGAACGAGTTTGCCTCTCTTGCTTCCTACATGACTCCTTTGAATTATAAGGACATGCCATTTCAATGGTCTAATGAGTTTGAGGAGAGCTTTTAGAAACTTATGACTTTGTTAACTATAACTCTTATCATGCACTGCCTATGGAGGGTAAGAAATCTATTTTTTTCTTGATGACTCACAATCTGGTTTGGATGCTATTGATGTAGGATAACAAAGTTATTGTATATTTTTCTAAAAAGTTGAAGGTGCTGTAAAAGAACTATCTTGTGCATGACTTGACATTGGTAGTGCTACTATTTGCTCTTGGAATTTGATGGCACTATCTTTATGGTGTTTATTCTGAGGTGTTTACTGTCACCATAGTATATAACATGTGCTCATACAAAGGATACAAACTTGAAATAGCATATATGGATGGAGCTTCTCAATAACTATGATGTTACTATCTTATATTATATGTGTGAGGCAAATATGGTAGCCAATGCTTTATGTAGGAAGCTTGGGATTATGGGTAGTCTATCTTATTTGAAGAACACAAGGCATCCACTGGCTAGGGAGATTCAAATTTTATCTTACAATTTTATGCATCTTAAGTGTCCAATAAAGGTGGAGTGTTATTTTGTATATCAGCAAGGTCTTCATTTCAAGAACAAACCAAGGCTAGTTAGTTTCATAATACTAAGTTAAGTGAGATTTATGATAAGGAATTAAAAGGAGAGGCCTAAGAGGTTATGATTGATAATGAGGGTGTCCTGAGTTTTAAGAGGCATGTATGCATTCTTCGTATTGATTATTTAATTTTAGAGTATCCTTATCGAGGCTCATAGTCTGAGGTACTTTGTACATCCTGGTGCGACCAAGATGTAAGATGATCTGAGACAACATTATTAGTGGGGTTGGTTGAAATGCGATATTATTTGTATTATTGCCCAGTGTTCAAATTTTTAGCAACTAAAGTATGAGCACTAGAAACTCAAAGGGACACTTTAGAGAGAGCTTATTACTAAATGGAAGTGAGAATAAACTGCAATGGAATTTTTGGTTAGTCTTCCAAAGACCTTGGCATAGTTTGATTTGATATGTATGATTGTTGATAGGTTTAAGTCTTCATATTTTATTTTTGTTCAGATAAATTATAATGTAGAGAGTTTCGCAAAGATTTATATCTTCAAGATCATTTGATTGCATGGAGTTCGAATCTCTATTATATCAGATAGAGATACATAATTTACTCCCATTTTTTGGAATAAATTGGATGTTAAGTTGGGTACTAGGTTGTACCATAGTAGAATGTTTTACCCTCAGACTTACATGGAAGACTTGGGTTTTGGAATATATTCACTATACTTGTGTGATATACTTTGTAATCATCAGGACCAGTCTTTGCTACTGTAGAGTTTATGTACAATAATAGTTATCACTTGAGTATTCTTATGGCTTTGTTTATGGCATTGTATGGGATGAGATGTAGATCTCTATAATACCCTATATTTTTTTTAGCTCAGTTCAACTCCTAGTTGCATGTACAAGAGACTTACAACCTGAAAATTTTACTAAGTGTCAGGGACTTAGCCATATTTTGGCCTCTTAACTGTGAGGATTTTCAAATGGGCATTCTCGACCCCGAGATGTAGGTTTTTGAGTTGATTCATGATCAGGGTGTAAGCAGCATGTCTCGAGGATGTTTCAGATTTATCAAACGAGGATTGGGTCATGTTTGGGTTTCAATTCCATAACCTTACCGCAATAGAGACGTGTCACGGTGGGTATAGCGATAAGCCCTTCGTCGCATCATAGTGAGCTCTTAGATCATATTCCAATTACTAATTTAATTCTCTTAGGGGCAATTTAGTCTTTTCCCCTCAATCCAATTCGTCAAAACATGAATTAAAAAGTTGGTTAGGGCATTATATGCTCATTTCCCCCCAATTCTCCTCTAAAAAAACCCTAATCATCCCCCAAGTTCATTAATTTGATTCCTTTAATCATTAATTTCATTCCTTTCTCTTCAAGAAAACCAAGAAATCAAGTTTCCAAATCCAAAAACTTTCAAGGAAACTTAAATATTTGTGTTTTCTTTCAAGATTTAAGGTTTAAGGTATGTGTGATGTTCATCCATGGGTCCTTTTCACCCATGGACTCCAAGAATTCCCTTTTTATATCAAATTATGAGTTTTTATATGTTTATGATAAATTGTCTCCATGAAATTGTTATTGTGTTTGATTACAAGTTATGTTACAAGTGTTTTTCAATGGAATGAACCCTTATATGATTTAACTAATGGAAATCCTCATGTTAAATCCCCAATTCATGGTTTTAGTATTGTAACTATGTTTTTAATCATATGCTTTATCCATTTCCATGCTTAAATTCATGACTTCCATGTGTTTGATGAAATGTCTAAATGTTGGGTTTTGAGCAATGATTTTTTATTGTGATTTTTAAAGCTTCATATGTCCTTATTGTTATTTTTATTCAGTGCTAGTGGGTTATGAACACCCGATACTTAGCTATTTACATAAATTCAGTATCTTCAAAATGATTTCAGATAAAACTATGAGCAATTATCATTCAGTCAAGTTATTTATGATTAGTTATTTGTTTAGTTAAGTATAGTTCAGTCCAGTTATCAGCGTCTGTTCAGTTGGCAGTAGGATTTAGCACCTAGCCAACCCAGGGATCGGGTCTCACCTACTTGTAGAGGGTGTGACCTTTAGTAGCAGTCCCTTAGTTCCAGAACTACGTAGCCAACGTAGGTTAGAGATATCAACCTGCCTGATGAGGGTTGATAAAGTGTTTACCTGCTAGTTGAGGGTAACACATATCTTATTATATCATCTCCTAGATGAGGGTGACTCATTTGTCCTTCAGGACATTAGTTTAGTGGATCCACATTGCCATTGTTAGTACCTATGGCACGGTACTGACACACTTTTAACTGGGATTACAGGTTGGACCCCATTTGGCTCAGATTGGGACATGCCGGTTAGATGATACCTTCCACAGTCTCAATTCAGTATTCAGTACAAAGTTCAATTAATGTTTGCTTGACCATAGCATACAGTTCATCAGTTATTCAATTACTAGATTTTAGTATTTTAGTTTACAGGCTATTTCAGTATCATGTTATATGCTTGCTTATGGATTCTCAGATTTTACAGCTTTCACGTATTTATGCTTTAATTATCTCATGCTATTCAATCAGTTAGTAGTTCATGCTCATGAACCTATGCATTTTAGCCTAACCTTATCTCATACACCAGTACATTCAAAGTACTGATCGCATGCTTTTCTTCACGTTATGATATCTTATATCATAGGTTCGGACGCATAGTTTCCTAACTGCACCTACATAGTTCAACTAATCAGCAACAACAGTTGTGGTGAGTCCTTATATGTCGAGGACCTATTATGTTAGTTTGGTATTTTTCCATTTTCTTTTAGTTAGTTTAGTTTAGAGTTAGTTGGGGCCTGTCCCATTAACTCTTCAGTCAGTTAGGGGCTTTCAGATGTTTTTAGTCAGTCAAATAGTTAGTCAGTTTATCAGTTGTTTGATTATTCTTTTCAGTATGTCATCAGACATTCAGATTTATGATAGTAATCGTATTTTTAGTATTTGAACCATATGCCTTTACTCAGTTGTTTCCACACATGTTCATTATCAGTATATTATTTAGTGCTCACAGCAGGTACCAGCCTATAGGTTCGCTTATGATCACTTATGACTGTAAGCACCGTTGTCAGGATTAGAGGGAAGCCTCGGGTCATGACAATCTCTTATCATCTGGTTTGATGCTTTGAGGTGAGACCATGAGGTATCTATATTCTTAAAGAATAGTTAGAGAATGTGAAATTCATTTAAGAGAAGCTCATAGCAACCTCGAGTAGGCAAAAAGAGTATGTAGACCGAAATGTCATGGATATAAAATTTATTATAGGAGTGTAAGTATTTATCAAGGTTTCATCTACGAAGGGTTTGATTAGGTTTGGAAAGTAAGACAATCTTAGCTCGAGGTATATTAGGCCATCTGATATTCTTAAGTGTGTGTGGGAAGGTAGCCTTAATTTTCATTGCCTTTAATTTTGTTGGGAGTTCACCACCTTTTTGCTAAGTTAGGTAATCTTCCCTTGTTTCCTTTATTATCCATTAGGGTACGAACAATCATTTACTTGGTGTCTTATGTGATGAGACGCCTAGTCATTATAGAGCGGTTAGGACTTAAGTACCCTATTGGAGTTTCTAGAGTGAGTTTTGCTAATGAATCTCAAGGGGGTAGTTTAAAATTGAAAACTCATGTTGTATTTATTCAGGGTGTATGATTCACGGTGTTGTATTTTTTGGTGTCATGTTCCATTAAGAGGTCACCTAGTGATTTAGACTTCTGTAGGAAATTTTGAGAGTATGAGAGGAGTCATAACATGAGGTTTTAGTGGTCTCCTTATTGGTATTATTTTGTGATGTGTTAATTATAAAACTTGTGTTGTGAAATGAGGCTAGAATTTAACTCTCCCCAAGTTTCTAGTTAAGGACCAATGTAGTGGTGGAATTTCTTTTGCAATGGTAGGATTTCGCTGCATCAAATTGCCATAGCAATTATTTCCATAATGAGGCTGGGAAAATTGCCAAGACTATTGAGTTGGTATTATTTCACTGAAATGGGTCTGGTATAGTGAGAATAGGTCTACTGTAGTGGATGACATGAAGTAGAATGCCTGTTTAAGTGTCTTATATTTAGTTTCACCTCATATACTCTAAAACTTTGTTCTAGAGAGGAAATTCCCAAGAATAGAATGATTTTTTCTTTTTGAGGTAATTCATTCCATAAATCCTTTTTTCTTAGCAACTCGTTACTATCATATATCATTAGGAATATTGTAATGGGAAAATTATCGGTTAGAACTCTAGGTTTATGAAAAGTGTGGAAAAACCTATGGGCACAATTAACAATCATCTAGAATGTTTCTAGGTTTAAATTATCACTTCCTAACATGAATTTGTTGTTCTTAAATATGAATATATGGTGATTGAAAATCTCAAGTTGAATAAAAATGGGATACTTATCATAAAAGTTGGTTTAGAAGGGAGAAACTAGAGTAGAAAATCCATGAATGGAGTTAATGTGAGTATTATGGAAATATTTGATGGTTGATTGACCCTTCGATCACATTATAGACTTTGAATAAGGGTATAACTAGTGGGTTTGGATTTCCCAGAATGTATATTTTAAGAGTATATGATTAATTACCCTGATAATTATTATTTTAAACTTCAAACTTTCTAAGGTGTGAGGGAAGGTGAAGCTTTCATGGTTATCTTGCTTGATTTGAGTTCTTTGATTAAGGTAGGTAATGGATTTTGTGGAGTTAGACTTCATTTAGTCTCTTGTATGTTTTATGAATTGATAAGGAAACATAAGTTGAGGTTGATTACTAGTTTGGCTAGATAATGCTTGCATGAATAAGCTTATAGTTATTTGAAGCATGTCTTTAAATAACTTATGACTATGAAATACATATATTATGGCATCACACTTGCTATATTTTTTGTATTTATTGTAATATCCTGAGGGATAACTTAATATGCGAACATACTGAGATATGTTGAAAATGATTAAGGATATACATATTATTTTATTTTGAGTGGATTGAATCAGATGTGAGCCTGCGGATGAGCGATTATGTTATGGAGCGGTTAGAACACTAGTATGATATATAGACCCTAAGTTGTCCCCTCAAGTCATGACTATTCTAGTAAATATTAGATCATTTAGCACGTTTGTACATATGAGTGATTCTTGTTAGTTCTAATATGATACAGAGTGAGACTGGTGAGATTAAAAAATTATACAGTTATAAGTTCAGTATGGATATGAATCCATATCTGTTATGTGAATGATTTATATTTGCAGAGTTCATAATGACTTATTATATCTGTTGGGTGATTTATATGTCTTTATTTGTTGACATTGATGAGTTTGGAATTGGATAATTTACATGGTTGATGTTATAAATTTGGAATAGGATAATTTACATGTTTGATGTTTCTACTTGATTATGTGTTGTGTACTGTCTACTTGGCTTACTTGATTCATCAACTATACTTTTTGCTACTTTGAGTCAACCTATGACGCCTAGTAGTATATAGTGTGTGTACTAATAGTAATCCCACACTTCTCTTCTAAGTGAAGATTGTGTTCTTGAGATTTTCTTGCAATCTCAAATCTAGCGCTATTCAATTGATCGATTCGAGCATGAGCTACTCCCTTTTAGATTGCCACAAGTATTCTTAATTACATATGTCGCTATCTTCGAACAATGTTTATTTATTAGTGATTTTGAAATACTCTTAGACACTATTTTGTTAGCATCCTTTGATGACTTTGAAAATATGGGAATGTAATAGTTAGAATTTTCAAGCATAAATTATGATCACTATTCAATTTATTCAAGTATCAACAACTCAACTATCATCAATTACTAGCATATTCGAAAACCAATAAATAAGTGCCAAATTTAGGAGCCTACGTACAATCAAATTGTGTCTAGGCTCTAATTAAACAGTAACCTACCTAAACCGACAATCCAAAAACAAGCTAGTCTGTAAGAGTCTTGTATTTCTGCCACACCTTGGAATTCTTTAAGTGTAAAAGTAAACAATACGAGTAATTAATTACTTACAATTCTATTTTAAGCTTTAGGGGTTAAACCCCGCTAATTTTTATCCTTGCTCATATTCTAACTCATAGTACGAGGGATTCTCAATCATTAATTTGCCTAAATCCCCATAATTCACATTCAAGGAGAATAATCTATGATATGAAGTGTTAATTAGAATTCTAGAATCATTACCGGACAACATAGCAATACCCTTAGGGTTTTGCATCAAATTTCATAAACTTGGAGCTTAAAGCTAAGAATTCCTCCATAAAACCCCGTTCTAATGATTCTATGTATTGAATGGATTAATCTAGGTTTCAAAAGGAGCAATAATCTTACCTCAATGATAAAATTACCTAAGTAGATAATAAATTTCCTCTTTCAAGCCTAGGGATGAGATCTTTGAATATTTGGGAGAAATAAGGCTAAAATTAAGAAAGCAGGTATATCAACTGTCGATGAACACTGCAACGGACACCTTGCCTCTACAATAGTATAACTGTGGTGAGCAACAACCTGCTACAATGATCTCTAGTAAGACCTCAACCACTAGATTGGTCTAACTATAGTATTGAGGAGATCGCTATCATGATGCTTGGAACTGAGTTCAGGGAACTTCTAGTGTTTCCTCATTTCACAACACACACCTAGAAATATGACAACCCAAATTTATCCTATTACTGTAAATGCTATAACCAAAGTTCTACAAACCGTTTTGTCATTCTGAAAGTTTCTATAAAATCCTACATATCTCTACTATCGATTAATGATTTCTTTGCAACCAATTACTAACCATAAGACACATATCATCTATTAATTATATAATACTAGGTTTCAATAAAAACCAACATAACTTGAGATTTTATCAACTCTCATTTTTTGTAAAACTCTATTTAGGTAGTTATATCCTAACACACTATAATGGAGGGACACCAAGCAAATAATTATCTATCCCTAAATGAAAACTTGAAAGGAAAAGAAAAAAAGCAAAAAGTTATATGATCAGTGAACAAGTACGATTATTGGCTATGAATGTCTGCTTTGGTCTCCTAAGTAGCCTCCTCAATGGGATGATTCTTCTACCGAACCTTTACGAACGCAATCTCCTTAGTCTTTAATTTCCAACCATCTTTATCAATAATAGCCATAGATTCATTTTTATAAGAAAGTTTCTCGTTTAGATAAACCTAAATTCGAATGGATAATATAGTTACCACCCCCACAATACTTCTTAAGCATCAAAACATGGAACATAGGATGACCACTCGACAAAGATGAAGGCAAAGCCAGCCTATAAGACACTGACCCCACACTTTTCAGAATCTAAAATGGTCTAATATTACTTGGGACTAAGTTTTCCTTATTTTCCAAATTCTATGACACTTTTCATGGGCAAAACCTTAAGCAACAGTGCTCACCTTCTATAAAATGCATATCTCTTACCTTTTAATCTTCATACTATTTCTATCAACTTTGAGATACCACAAATTCTTTATCGAATCTTTTAACAGATCTATACCTAAGGTCTCACCTCAAAGGAATCAAACTACCCAATGGAAGACCTATACCTACTCCTGTACAAAGCTTTCAAAGTAGTCATGTCAATGCTGAAATAATAGCTATTATTGTATGAAAACTTACAAAATTGTAGGACGTGATCCCAGTGACCCCCAAAATCAATCATACATATACATAGCATATTTTACAACACGTAGATAGTCCGCTCAAACTACCCCCGATTTAAGGGGGGAAAAGTGTTACTTATATCCAATCTGGTATCCAACCCTTATTGTATTTTCTGCCAAAAATTAGAGTAAATTGCGTACCTCTATCCAAAATGATAGATATAGGAACCCCATACAATTAAATCCCTTTGATATAAATTTTAGCCAACTTAACAGCATTGTACGTTCTCTAGACCAGAATAAAGTGTACTAACTTAGTCAACCTATCCACCATAACCTATAATGAGTCCCACTTCCCAAAGTATGTGAAGACAAATAAGAAAATCCATAACTATTCTCTTTTTCTGTCATTCAGGAATGGTCATCCTCCAAAGAGTACCACAAGGTTTCTATTATTCATAATTTGCTTATTGCCAGTTCTGACACTTAGCCATAAAATTGGTATGTCACTCTTTATTCGACCCCCCATAATATTGCCTCAAGTCATGACACAACTTGGTCACACTAAGATGTATAGTGTATTTTATCCTATGAGACTCAAAAAGTATGGTTGGAATCAAATTATTAACAAAGGCCACACAAAATTGGCCTCTAATCCCTAACACACCTTTATCATCAAGAGTGGCCTCTTGGTCATACCTTGCAAAACCTTGTCATAAAATTATAGTAGTAATTGTCTAACAGATAATGCTAACCTAAACCATAGTTTTGATATAAGTTAGCATAATCTATTAGACTACCAACTCTAACAAAATCAAAATCAAAATCAAATCAAACTACCAACTCAACGCGACGATCTTGGTTAAGATTTTAAATGAACAAGTTTTGGGATTATGTCTTCCTAGGGAAAGATAATGCATGGCTTCATGATAATTAAGTGCAAATTCTAGTCATCAGCTACAAGGGTAGGCTAGGTTAGGAGTTCTTGAGGCTAGTCCTTAAACCAAACCTCAAGATAATCACCCATGGATCCTTGCGGATACCTCATGGATGTGGAAAGAAAAATCACCTAACATCTCTATTGTGCATACCTATTTCTAGGAAGATGCCTATGATATAGCTAATTCTCAACTCACCCTTATTTCAAAGATGATGAAAAGAGCATAATCTGAATATAACTATTATAAAATAATGCCTTGTTACCCGTATACCCCTTTCAATAATAATAATATAGGATCTAAAGGTACACTCACATCCCTCTTTCAAGGATGATATGAGAGTTTGAGAATTTTGGATTTTCACCCACAAATCCCATCTAAATCAAGCAAGCATTAGTGAAACCCACAATCAATGACCAAGAATCTATACTAATAAATCACAACCCACACATTTTTGCACCCTATTTAAACATAATCCCAAGATAAATTGTTTAGATACTCATGAAGTTAGGGAAATGAAATATGCCAAAAGGGTCATTCAATGCATCCGTGAAAATTAAAAGTAAGAATATTCTACAATTTAACTTTAATTTCACTAAGCTCAAATTGGAAATTTAAACTCAATAGTTTCCCAAATTAGTAGAGTTTTAAAAGTCTCCCAATTCAATTCTCAAAGTGATGAATACCAAATAAGAAAGGGGGTTTTCTTTATAAGGTATTTGGGGTCAACTAGATAAAATTACACAATTTCCCCTGAGTATAAACCCATGATACCGCAATTACGGCAGCTTGTCTGCAACCACGGCCATTGCGACCGCCATAAGATCATCACGATCAATGGAAATTAACCAAGCTTGATTGGCTGTGATCACAACCCCCAGATCACGATCATGGTAACTAAAACCTGTTCCTGCTCAGGTGTAATACCCCATACTTTTTCCTAGCTAATTTCATCTCAAGAATGTCTAGTATTATCTTATAAATTCAATGATGGTTATTCCATGAGTAATTATTAAGATTTTTACTTTTTTTCATGTGTGAAATTTAATAGGCTTTCCATCGATATAACATTCGACCAAATCCGATAACAAGGTCAGAAGTTATGACTATTTTAAGTTCCCGTTGTAAAAAAATGCCATATTAGTCAGTGGCGTGCCGCACCACAAAAGGAAATGGCGTTTGGAAAATTCCAGTAGGGGTCTGCGAATATAGTGTGTCGCGCCAGGGCTCAAATTCAGAATTGTCCATTTTCCAGTGTCTTAGTGTGATTTCTCCCACGTCACGCCAAAGTTTCAGGTCACAAAGGAAGTGGCAACACGATGGCCCCACATCGTGCCATCCCTTAATTTATTAAAATCCAGTGACATGGTGCAATAGCACCGCATCACGGCAAAGGTCTAATTCAGGAAATTTTCACTGTAATTAAATGACGCATCCAGGGTTAAAAGGGTCAACTTTCCACCCCTATTGAAGCCCTTAACCACGTGATTCAGTCACTTTTCACTTAAAATGTACTAGTTTCTCTCAGGTTTCAGCTAGGGTTTTCATAGAAGATCTAATTTCAAGAAAGTTTCACCGTCAATCTTCACAAAATCACGAACTAAGGTATGCATAGTGTTCATTCATGGAATCCTTTCATCCATGAAGCCCGAGAATCCTTTTTCTTAATTCAATTTCATGGATTTTCTTATGAATTTCATGATTGGGATGTTATTGTTCATGTGGATGATGAGAAATTGAATTCTACTCCACGTTGGGTGATAAATTCTATATAGGTTAAATTATTATAGATATAGATTCATGCAAACCTATGACTAAACCCTTGAATGATGAAATTAGAATCTAACCATGATGTTTAATTTTTGTACAATGATGTTTACATGTAACATGCCTATAATATGTTTGATTAAATGTCTAGATGAAGGAAACGTGCCTAACTAGCATGATACCATGAAATCCCCATGTATGTACAAGTTATGCCTATCACATGTTTTGATGAAATGCTTCTATAACTATATTATGGATTATGATGTTAGTTATCTATTCAAGTAAGTTATGCTTGGTCAGTTTCCTTCCATCGATTCCTGGGTGTACTCGTACCCGAAACATTAGCTGTGTGCCTAGAGCCATGTCAAGTTTTCATGATACTCTCAGTCAAGCTGTGAATCCTTAGACTTCAGACAGTCTTATTATTTAGGAAATCTCCATGATCTCACGAACTCAGTTAGTTGTCAGATATCAGTAGTATTCTGTTAGTCAATAGAATTCAGTAACTCAGCCCATGTTCAGTTCGGTTAATCATGTTCAGAGTTTATTAAGATGGGAGTAAGAATTAGCACCGAGTGAACCCAAGGATGGGAGCACACACTATCAGATAAGGGTGTGATTCTTAGAAGTTATCTTTGCATTCCAAAACTATATAGCCTACATAGGTTGAGACATTAACACTGTCCGATGAGGGTTGATGAGGTGGATAAGCACTATCAGATAAGGGCCTCACTGTTTTCATATAGTGGACACTATCAGATCAGGGTCGCCCACAGCTTGTCCTTACCGATGGTTCGGTATTGACACCCTTCCAATTGGAGTTACAAATTAGACCCCAAATCAGCCATAATGGTGTATCAGGGGCATGTCGGTTAGATAACTACTTCCCACATTTTCATGTTACAGAATTAGGATATCAGATATAGTTAATCAGTTTCAGTAATAGAACTCAGATAGTTCTTCAGATTTTAGGACTATCTAATTTAGTCAACTCAGATACAGTACGAAACTCAGATAGTTTTATCAGGTTCAGGACTGTCAGATACAATCACTTATGTTATCAATTATATTCAAATTCAGTAATCATGTTATCACTGTATTAGTGTCAGTTGTTATGTCTCATGTATGTATTCTCATGCTTATGATAATTAGTCAGTTATTGTTATTGTTCATGCATATGAACCCCATGCATTCAGCCTACCTTACATGCATACCGGCATATTCAAAGTACTAATGCATTTGTGCTATGGTGTCTTAAAGCATAGGTTCTGAGAAACGAGCTCCAAAGCAATAGTAGATTCTAGATATCCGCGAACAGAGTTAGAAGTGAGTCCTCATATTTCAAGGACATGATTATTTCCCTATTATCTCATTAATTAGTTTATTAGTTGGAGTTAGTGGGGAACATGACCCATCAACTCCTTACTCAGACAGTTTAGTTAGTTAGAGGCTTTTTAGACTATCATGTTTTTGACTTTAGTATGTTCAGTTTTGTTTTGGATATTTTATTACCCCACACATATATTATATCACTCAGATCATGTTCAGTATTGAACCTTATGGACTTTCTATTCATGTTTTCGCATTATGAAGTATTTTATGTAGTATACAGGTACAGATATCAGTCATGGGTTAGCTAGTGATCCTTCGAGGTCATGAGCACCATTTAGCGTTTCGGGTACCAGATTTGGGGCATTACATCAGGTCTTCTAGCTTCTGCACTTCTCTTCTCTTTTTGATCCCTTTTAAGCTCTATTCCACTTCTTTCCTTCTAATCACCTATATACCTGCAAAATGTGAAATTAGTGCATTCAACTAACAAAGTTGTCTCATTCATAGTAGTGTGCACTAATTTGGATGTAAATTAATGGTAAATTTACCACTCATCAATAGCCCCAACTTAAAACCTTACTTTTTCTCAAGTAACACTACCTCTTACTCAATGAGACAATGCAAATATAAGCCTATTTATACAACCAAATGATCACAATGTCTTCAAACTTGATTAACACCACAAGTAGTTCTCAAACATAGGCAAAGATATTCTCACGAAATCTCCTCGACATGATATACAATCTCAAAGATGCAAAGGACATTAATGAACTACAATGCAATAATTACTAACTCTCTAGAAGTGACTCCCTATCATTAGTAACTCCACTATACTTCCTTGCCTTATTTTCCAAAAGATGATAATTTCACCCACCTCAATTAGTCTGTATACCTTCTCAGGAATAAGGGATTTAAGTGAAAACACTCACTCTGACAAAGACTCTCTCAATGCTAACAAGTACCATACCATATACTTGACCTTCTTTTCAATCTCCACTACAATGACTACACTTAGTTGGAGATCTCGAAGGACTTTTTCAATCTTGTAATATAGGTTCTAGAAAGGGTATGATACCATTTGGGTAAAGAGTGGATACACCCTTCTTAAACATCTATATCACACTGTTTAACCCAATTTTTGACTGTGGACCACTTCATTTGTTTCCGAAATTCAGACATGCCTACTTTTGCTACCTTGATTTACCCAGTTCTTTGGTAGTATTTTATTTTGACTATTTTTTTTGCACTCCATGCTATTCTTTTTTTTGATGATTCCTTTGTTTTTCACTTTTTTCAATTTCTTTCTTTTCTTAGCATTATAGGCATCCACTTACATTATCATAGTCCAAGGTTATCTCTTCCAAACTTACCACCCCCAACTTAGGCATTTGACCTTAATCTTTATTTTCTAAGTTTAAAGATGGTAGGGTTCAAAAGACAAAATACTTTGAATGGTTCAAGGCTTGTAATGTGGTTGCCAAAGAAAGGCTTGAAGGATCAAAATGGGTAAATAAGGATACTATTCTATGTATGGGTAGGCTATTTAGGCCAAAGCAGGCTCCTAGTGTTCACAAAGGAGGTCTAAGATCATTTCACCAACTGACAATAATCACAATTATCCTTGCAAGACTAACGGGGTAAGTTCTAAATGGTACAAGTAAGCATGAGAGTTAGATAATTATGCTCACCGCATATGGCATGCAAACTTTTCAAGGAGGCTAAATTGCACTTCCTACTAGAGACAAAAGGGAGTATTTACCAATTTCTATAAGCTAAAGACTTTGGAGTCACAAAAAGAGGTAAAGTATTGTTACAAAATTATTCATGTCCATGCCCTTGGTTTGCAAAAATTTTTGGACGGAGGGTGGTGATTTCTTCTCATTTACATAATTTCCTATTTGTGGCACCAAACCAAGCCATCATCTAATATTTCAGATTTTAAGAGGGCAAACAATAGGGTACCCATACTTCACCATAGGTATAAGGATTATACCAAATCCAAAATGCCATAGGTACTTAGAGTTCCCATGTATTTCTTGCTCCGATGCTATGAGTTGTCAAACTTCCTCTGCTTTCATGGCTCAACACAAAATCACGATGATTTTCCCTTAAGAATGTCATTACCCAAAATATCATAGGAAAAGGCTCATCCAATATCATCATAATCAAGAGAAAGATAAATAAAGAAAAACAAAAAAAATGAAATAAGCAACTAATCCATGAAATGTGGCCCCCACTAGAGTGACCGAATATTACAACCTAGAATGTAAATAAAACTCATCCAAAATAACATAAAAACATCCAAGAATATCTTAATGGTACATGTAAAATGAATGAATAAGTAGACAGGCACCCCCAACTAAAAAGGTTGAGTGACCTCACTGCATAATCAATAAAGCATAAAGAGAGTAAAATGGTGCTCCCTATAAATATATCAAGAGTTTCTGTCTCTTTCAGATTCAACATCATCTTTGGCGTCATCAAAACCAGAAAACTCAGCTGGGGCCTCATAATCACTGTTAACTCTGGAAGAAGAAAGTCTTTCTCTGGGTCTCAGGACCTTCCAAAAGCCATTCACCTCCTTCCACATCTTAGTAAAGAACTTGCCTCTCTTCTTCTCCCTCTAATTCATCTTCTCATGTAAGTCCCTAATATCATTATGAGAAGCTACCAAAGATTAATAGGCCATATCAAGCCTAGAAATAGAGGCTCCTTGTATCCTTTGATCCTTCAGGTACCTCTCATAATCAGACCAAGACACATAGGAATGTCGGGTGGTGAAATGCTCTCCCATCCCCTAAAGCAAATTGGAAACTAGCTCCTTAATAGTCCTAATCTTGAAAGTGATCTCATCAATCTACCCTGCTTTAGATGTCCTACTTGAGTTTGTGTCCTCGTATGTTGAATTGTCTACATTGATCTTCGTCTTCTTGCTCTTGCTCGATAATCCCTCACCCCAAATCTTGAGAGGATAAATGAGGGTGTTTGGTTGTACCCAAGTGTCTCTAGGGTACTCCTCAACCTTGAATCTCTTGCAAAGCTCTGTAATGAAAGAAGGGAATAAGAGGAGTGTACCACCATGGATCTTAAAATGCTTTATATCTAAGATCATAAGTCGACCAACATTCAAAGAAATGTTTTCTAGTATACAAGCAACCATCCGAGATCTCATGTCTAGAACAGTAGTCATATATGTGCATGGAGTAGTCATATGTGTGCATGGAGAAACCTAGCTTTAAATGATGTTCATCCAAATTTTAGCTTCAATTGTGAAATCATTCATCGATATACCCCTCTTGGTACTCGCCCAATCAACCTTCTTACTAGGATACAACTTCTCTGCCATCCAACTCCTTGGTTCATACCCTTTTTCCTCGAATTGATCCATATCTACAGTCGGAAGCCTATATAGGTCATTTAACTATTTCGCTCCGAAGTGTACTTTCTTTCATCGGATCCAAATGACTGGGCCTGAGAGAGATACCACACTAAGGTTAGCATAGAATTCCCTTACCCATTGTTCGTTTTCCAGAAAAGGATCTGAAGCAAAATACCTCCACCAAGTGGTAATAAGTCGGTCATGGAATACTCAAAGCTTTTTAGGCACCTTATCCAGACATATGCCCCTCTCCGGTAGAAACTTTGTCTTGGGGAAATCACCATAGTACAAGTTTTCCTAATCAGAGGCCATGCGACGAAATTGATCATAATCTCCCATGATGTAAACTTGGAAAACCCGAGAATAACACAACAACACTCATCATTAATATATTCATGCTAAAACTATGCTATGTTGTCCAATTAAGCTCATGAGATGATTTCTTGGTGGATTTTGGGAAAAAATTGGAAGTGTAGGATTTTCGTTCACTATAAAAAATCACCCTTAGATATGGAGATCGGGGGTTACTATGCTGTGATTGCGATCCAATGACCGTGATCGCGGTATATGAGGCAAGACTGGACTAAATATTGCAAAATTCAAATCATTCAATATCATTGCCAAATTGTGTTTCAAATTAAGAAGTGACCTTATTCACATGTAACCTAGCCTCTAGGTAATTGATTATTCCCTTGGAATATGGAAAAACTAGCATTGAATTCATTTTGGCATTTAATAGAGCATTTGGTATGCACACACTATTTCTAGAAAATTAGAACAAAATTTGGGTACTCAAGACTTACCCTATCGGTGTACATACTAACTACAATAGCTAACCACACCAATAAATACATTTTAATAAGGATTTAGCAATTTAAACACCTTTTTTTGCCATTCGTAAAACATGAGTTATTCAGCCTACAAATTCACACAAAAAAGGGATTTGAAACTACATACCAAATTGAGGATGCAAATGGAGGCAATGAAAAGCTTGGATGCTTAAAATACGGTCAAGAACGGGTGCAATTTAAGAGAAAATTGAAATGGAAGTGTAGGGGAAATGGGAAGTCGGCTGGAATTTTAACCAACTCAGACCACGATCACGATCCATGTTCCACGATCTTGATCATACGGCTTACGCGATCACAATGGCACTGGGTCGTGATCGCGATACGTAAGCAATTTTTTGGTCCTCTGCACTCCTTTGTTTAGTCCATTATTTAAATTTCCACACTTTTTTTGATTCAACTTCATTAAATACACCTCAAAGACCACAAATACATAGATTAATCCACAATAAAAGTAAAATCTACTCTACTAAATCTAAAATAAAGGATACAAACCACTTTCGTGGCATTTGTTGGCTGCCTCACAGGTAGTGCCTTATTTATCATTGCGGCATGACATGCTTCAATTTTCAAGTAGAATCCTTGAGGGACCCATCATTCACCTCCTTAAGCACAACATCAATAACTGACACCACTTAAAGCTCAATAGGTTGTTTTTCCGTTTTACACACCCGGAAGGACACTTCACCATTATGAACTTGAAATTTCATTTCTCATATCTTCAAATCAACGATAGCTCTTTCAGATGAAAGGAAAGGTTAAGGAAAGGTTAGCCATGGATAATGGGAATCTCTTGCTCTTTTTCACAAACAAGCACCACAAAATCCGCCGAAAGAATGAAACGGTCCACCTTCACCCAAACATCAAATAAAACTCCAACCGTTCTTTTGATAGATTGGTCCACCCTAAATAGCCTTATTGTTGTTAGAGTAGGAGTTCCTAATCCTATTTTTTTTATAGATTTCATGGGGAATGATACTGATACTTGAGCAGAGGTCACACAAAGCTTTTTCAAAACTGTGTGTCCTTATGGTGCAAAGGATTGTAAAGCCCTCAGGATCCTCTTTCTTTTTCACTATAGCGCTAGTCATGATAACACTACACCCATGGATAATTTATATGGTTTAATTATCAACAAGACATTTCTTTGATATCAACATCTTCATAAGCTTAGCATATCACGATATATCTTGAATTACCTCTAGCAATAGGATATTAATTTAGAGACTGCCAAGTTTAGCAAGGAACGTCTTGAATTTAGCATTACCCTCCTTTTTGAGCCTTTGAGGGATTGAAGTGGGAACCTTCGCAGTAGGTATCGGATCACCTTGTGGTTTATCATTCTCAACTACCATTGGATTACCCTCCTCATCAACCACTTCTTCACTTAGCATTAGTTTTCTTTCATCCCCTCTTTGAGACTTCAGAGCTTTCTTATTTGAATCAACCACATGATTTTTCTTCATATTGGTTTATTCAACTTTTGGATCTTTTTCAACTTCCACCACAATATCACCAAAGGTATTGACATTCCTAGTGACAATAGCCAACACTTTAGCATCATTTTTTCGATTCACAACGGTATAACTAGGAAGGCCTCCTTATTGTTTAGCATTAAGTTTTGTGGAAATTTGACCGATTTAAGTTTCCCATTGCTTGATTGAGGTAGAATGTGATACAACCATTCGGTTTATTTTCCAAAAGTCGCCTTTCAATTCCCGGACCATTTTGTTTGTTCCCTCTACTCTTATAAAGATCTTTGCTAACACATCCTTAGTCTTGAATTTTTCAGGATCAATAGAATTGGGCTCTTTACCCTTTACTTGGTCATAGAGAGGCATATATTTATCATATTCCCTTTCCGTGTCTCTTCACTGACGATATCTATCCCTCTTACGCCAATCCCGCTCTCTTTCACGATCCGTCAAACCTTAGTTCCCACCTTTCCTTTGACAGGATGGGTGGGAACCTACCAGATAGTTAGCCAAATACTGAATTTCTTCATCAAGCCTTTTGACTTCTTCTTCATCAAAGCCTTTAGATGCCGCGACATTCACCATTTTTGTGGGTGCACCAATCACATGTTTCGTTAGCAACTCCAATTGTGTCATCATTTTTGCCATGTTCTCTTTCCTATCTTCATCTCTCTTCTTTTGCTCATTATCAACATAGGAGGTGGTAGGAAAGCCTTTAGATACCTCGATCTATCAGGTATGCCATCCCCAATTTTCTTTGTAACTTCCTCAAGCAAGTTTTTAGCCACATTATAAGACAACTTCATAAGTGAACCCTCGGCTGCATTATCCACCACGATTTTGCTTACTTGATCCAAAGCTCGATTGAAGATTTAGAGAAGCATCTTCTCCTGGACCTCGTAGTTGGGACATTGCATAAGCTTCCCATTAAATCTCTCCCATACCTCATATAGAGGCTCTCCATTCAATTAACAAAAATTAGTGATTTCTTCACATAATTGCAACATCTTGGATGGTGGGAAGTATCGGTCTAAGAATGTAATAGTAAGATCATCCCATGATGTGATTGACCCGACCGAAAGAAATTGAAGCCACAATACCACCTTACCCATTAGAGAAAATGGGATGAGTCACAACCGTATGGACTCTTGTGATATGTGAGCGATATTGAATGAGGCAAAAACTTCCACAAAATTCTTCAAATATAAGTTTGGGTCCTCATGATTCTGACCCCTAAAGAGACCCTTCATTTGAAGTATATGCAACATAATACTAATTATATGGAATACCATGTTTCATTTATTAGACGGGATACAGATGAGACTCGCACGTCGCACATAACGAAGTTGCTCATCATCATCAGGGGGAACATTATACATCCCGACATTACTTACATAATTACCCATAATGTCGTGGACACTACTGAAATCACCTAAAAAGAAACAAAAACAACAAACAAAGTAAATCAAAACCACCAAGGGTATACCCAAGGCAATAATCAACACCGCACAAGTGAAAACTAAGTCTCACTCCTCGATAATGATGCTATTTTGATCAAGCTCACCTATACCGAAGTTTTGATATTGGACAATCATTGTCAATAAAGCTCAACTCACATTGAGGTTGAATTCTTGAGGAGCGAGTTTAGTCTTAAAACCCTATAGGTGTTGATATCATCTAATTATATGCCCATAGTGTGAACAAAATGAAATGCATAAATTAAAATGGGGGGATTTGTTTGGAAATTTTTTTGTCAAAATCAAATCAAACTAACAACTCAAAATGATGATCGTGGTTAATATTTCAATATGAGACACGTCTTGGGATTATGTCTACCTAGGGGAAAATAATTTATGGGTTCGTGATAATAAGTGCAAATTCTAGTCATCAACTACATGGGTAGGCTAGGTTAGGAGTTCTTGAGGCTAATCTTTCAACAAAACCTCAAGATTATGACCCATGGATCCTTTAGGATAGCTCATGGATGTGGAAATAAAAATCACCTAATACCTCAATTGGGCATCCTTATTTCTAGGAAGATGCCCAAGATATAGCTAATTCTCAACTCACCCTTATTTCTAAGATGATGAAAAGAGCATAAGCTAAATCTACTATTGTTAACTAATGCCTTGTCACCCATATTCCTCTTTAAAAGATGATATAGGATCCAAAGGTACACTCACATCCCTTTTCAAGGATGATGTGAGAGTTTGAGAATTTGGGGTTTTCACCCATAAATCCCAAGTAAATTAAGAAAGCATTAGTTTAACCCATAATCAATGACCAAGAATCTACACTAATAAATGAAAACCACACATATTTGCACCCTATTTAAACGTAATCCCAAGATAAATTATTTAGCTACTCATGAACTTAGGGAGAAGAAATATACCAAAAGGTTCATTTAATGCATCCATGAAAATTGAAAGTAAAAGATTCTTCAATTTACTTCAATTTCACTAAACTGAAAATGGAAATTTAAACATAGTAGTTTCCCAAATTAGTAGGGTTTTCAAAGTCTCTATATTCAATTCTCAAAGTGATGAATACCAAATAATAAAGAGATTTTGCGTTATCAGGGATTTGGGGTCAGCTACATAAAATTACACAATTGCCCCTAGGCAAAAACCCATGATGCCACAATCATGGCCACTGCGCCCGCCATAAGATAATCGCGATCACTGGAAGTTGACCAAGCTTGACTTTCCACAATCGTGGACCTCAGATTGTGATTGTGGTAACTGAGACTTGTTCCTACTAAGGGTCTTCCAGCTTTTGTACCTCTCTTCTCTTGTTGATCCTTTTTAAGCTCACTTTTACTTTTTTCCTTCTCACTACCTTATGCCTACAAAATATGGAAATTATGTCATTCAACTGACAAAGTTGTCTCATTCATACATTTAAATCATAGTAGTGTGTATCAATTTGGATGTAAATGAGTGGTAAATTTAGCACTCATCACTAACCCCACAAACTATGGACCTTTACCATTGGAGTAAGCCTATCTCAATTTTTAATTGCCTCAATATTTTAAGGGTATCATCACCTCTTTCTTCAAAAACATATGCCCCCAAAATGATACAGAAGCCAACCGACATTTAGACTAAGAAAACTTTGCTTAAAGCTCTTCTCTTTCAATAATCCCAAAATATCTTGAGGTGATTCGTAAGTTCATCCTGTCTCTTACAAATAAATAATCAATTAAGACAATCATGAAAGAATACAAGTAGGTATTAAGCACCTTATTCATGAAGCCAATAAAAGTTGTTTGGGAGCTAGTGAACCTGAAGGACATCACTTGGAACTAAAGTGCCCATAATGGATCTGGAATGCAATATTGGAAGTGTCTTTAGTCCTAATCTTTAACTAATGATACCCAAATCTCAAATCAATTTTAAAAAATATTGAATCACCCTATAATTGATCAAATAAATCATCTATCTTGGGCAAAAGGTACTTATTATGAATCATAACTTGTTTAGCATCGATAATCTATACATATACATAGATTACCATCCTTCTTCTTAACGAAGAACACAAAAGCACCCAAAGGAGAACCACTAAAATGGATGAATTTGTTTTTTAGAAATTCATATAGTTAGGATTTTAACCCTCTTTGCTCAGTTGGGGCCATCATATACGGGGAATTGAGATGGGATGAATGTCTTGCTCTGAATCTATATTGAAATCATGTCACAATTTGGTGGCTACCAACCAGGTAAGCAGGAATTACCTCTAAGAATTCACACACAACTTGAACTATCTCAATTGATGGGATCTCTATACTAGAATTCTAAATATTAGCTAGTAATACAAATACCCCTCCTAATCAAACTCTTAGCATAAACATAAGAGATAAGTTTCATAATAGAAAGGTTGTAGTCACCCTCCAACTCCAATCTATCCTTCTTTGATATATTTATAGTTATTGATTTAGAATGACCTTATAAAATATCATGGTTTAGAGATAACCAACTTATCCCTAAAATGATGTCAAAATCTACCATGTATAATATCACCAAAACTGTTCAATTTTGATATCCCATAAACATAAAAGATTAGAGAGATAAACCTTATAAATTATACCATCATCACCAATATGAATGAATATATATCCAATCCCACACCAAATCCAATAGAAACATATAAAAAAGTCAAATCTGGATCAAACATCATAGTGGCCATCCAATCACAGACAAGAATAGTACCTTTCATTATTACATTTGATGCCTCTACCTAGGGCCTGCCTTAAAAACAAAACAATAAGCTTTATCACCAATCAAAGCATAGCCTCTACCAGTTTATAAATAATAACATCATCACCAACATAAGTGGACACATGAACATCAGTATTAATTATATCACACACCATATCCAATCCCAAACCAAATCTAGTAGAAACATATAGAAAAGTAGAATCAGGATCAAGTATCACAGACAAGAATAGTACCTATAATAATTAATTCTGATGCTTTTTCCTCAGTCCTTCCTTGAAAAACATAGAAATAAACTCTATCACCAATCAGAGTGTATCCTCTCTCAGTCTGAACACTACTTCAATTTATATTTCTATTACCATCATGGATCAAGTTGCTACCCCTACCAGTCCGAACCACTATGCCCACTCGGTGGACAACCTCTAATATTACTAGTACCTTCTCTACCTTCTATATCTAGAGCTTAAAGATCCTGCTACTAGCCTTATTGACCAGACTATCTGACATCAGGATAAAATATTTTAATATGATTGACCCAACCACATTCATAGTATGCATGGTCCATCATTGGTCCATAATAAGATGAAGTTAGATAACTACTAAAGTTTGAAGATGATTGGTTGTTCCTTGATGGACCCCTAATAGACACCTACATTATTGACTGAATGGGGTGAGAAAGATATCCTTATGAACTTTAACCCCTAGAATATGAACCATTAATCTTCTATCTTAATGGGCCTTATTTTCTATCATCTTAGCATAACCCTCTTGTCTCACACCTTCCACCTTTTTAACAAAATCAACCATCTCTTGAAAAGACTTATATGAAAATATCATCCATAGTGAAAAAATCTAAAGGCCTATGTTCAAACCCTTTACAAAGTGAATAATCCTCTCCTCCTTATTATGACAGGCCTTAGTAGGATCCTGAATTACCGATTGAATGGGGTAGGCAAGGTATCCCTGCAAAATCAGACCCCTACAATATGGGCCACTAAAGTTGTACTTTTGTAGGCCAGTTTCCTGTCATCTTAACATTACTCTCTTACTTATACCTTCTTCGTTTTGAACAAAATAATGTATCTCCTAAAAAGACATACCTAAAAATGTCATCTGTGGAACAAAAATTTGGACACTTAAGTTCAACCCTTTATAAGGTAATGAACCCTCTGCTTCTTATTATGTAACAATTAAGATGAATACCTAGTCAATGAATGGAACTTGGTCTCATAGGATACAACTAACATATTATATGTTTAGGATTGGTAAAGTCATCCTTTTTTTCTATTCCCTTAAAGTATAAGGTATATATTTCTTTAAAATAATTGAATACAATTAAGTCTTGGTCAATTGAAGCCTACTTGCAGCTTTAGAATTGACATTTCCCTCCATCACATCTTGACATCTCCCTGATATTGAAATATGACAAACTTTACGCCATAACTCTTTACTATACCCATCTTGTAAAGTCTTTCATGGTACTCGATTATGCATTCATAGGCATCCTCAGTCTTGCTGATATGAAAACAGGAGGCTTTATCTTATAAACTTTCAAAACAAATCATGATCATCTCCAATCATCACAGGAACCATTATCTTCATCCATTATGGGAGCCATGGAAAAAGTATGTTGCACTCTCGAATATTCAACCTTAGAAACTACCAAAATAGTCCTATTTTTGGAAAACCCACTAAAATCTAATAACCTATTGAATCATGTTGGAAGGCACCTAAATAGGTGTTAAACCACTTTGAATTGGTGGTGTCTTATCATGAACTGCTATTTCCTCATACTACTCGATTATCACCCCCTGCTATCTTTGGAATATCCTTAGGTAGGGAAGGAGATGTTGACATCTCCCAAGAAAGTCTGGTTGCTCGAGCCTTATCCCTAGTGGGCAATGCTCTTTTTCCCATATCTCTTACTCCTCTCACCTATTCTCTACCAAGAATTGTATCCTCGATGGTTGATTTGTGCACCTATGCTCTAGGTCAAGTCACTCCTATTCTTACTATCTGTGATAATATGAATATGAGTTAGAATTCTAATTTGGATCACCAGATACCAATTTTCATCAAGTAATAGCATGAAAGAAAGAAGAATTTGAGTTTTTCCTAGTGTCCTGTAACCTCTCCAAAAGTACAGACATCTCCTTATCATTCTACAAGAATCTAATACACATGTTCTTGTGCAATGGGGCCGAATAATCTTGGCTATGATACCAACTTTGTCAAGACTCAAATGATTGTGAGTGACACCCCTACTAACCCTAATGGCAAGATAACTATCTAACCCAAACCATTTCCCAACACTTGGTCATGTTTAAGACAAGATAATCAATTAATCTATTCTAACAATGTAAACTATCTTAAATACTTATAAAGTACTATTACACATGGAAAATACTTCAACTAACTATTACAATTGTCAAGACCCAAAAGTCGCCGTACAAGAAATACAAAACAAAATATGTCTAAGAAATATCCAAAACTAATAAAATACTGAAAAGTCTCATTATTGGGAAGAAGGTCAAGAACTCCAAAGATGATTTATGGCAGCCTATTAAAATAGAGCTCTCTGTTGGATCGATATCGGATGTCAACCGCTAGAGAAAAGGTCATAACTAAACCTCATAAACATTTTCTACACTATAAAAGCAGAGTACAAGGTAGTATCAGTACTACTACTATATATTGGTAGGTATCATAGGCCAACTCATCTTAAGAATATGCATACAATATAAATAAAATAACAAGTAGACAGACATCAACACATAGAAAGTAATTCAATGTATCAGCCAGAACATCAATAATGACTAGGGGTATCAAAATGAACCCAAATTGAGTTGACCCGCCCAACCCGCCCAAAACATAATGGGTTGGATTCAAGATAATTTGTTATTGGGTAAATGTTAACCCACTAAGCCCCAACCTATTTTCAAATTGGGTTCAAATGAGCCCAGTCAATCTCTAACTCAACACATTTAATAGAAAAATTATTTTCTTAATAAAAGTAGAGAAAAAAAGTGAAAATCTGTTCTCCCACTCTTAAAATCACCACCTTACCCCACCCCTACTTTACTCAACCCCGCAATAAGCCAACTTACCCCACCCCTACACCGCCTCCCTTAAATAAATTATTTTTATTTCTTAAAAAGCTCTTTATAAATTTTTTTCTTATCCCCACCCACTTCATCCCCATTTCCCCTTCCTATGAACCCTCACCCTAAAAAATTAAAAATCTTTTAATTTTTAAAAGTAAATAAATAAGTATTTTTTTGAACAAAAACAATAATCTTACCCCAACCCCATCTCTCCCTACTCCCTACTCCCTACTCCCTACACCCCCATACCCTCTTCCCCTATAGGACATATCCCCTCCCCTCCCCCTTCCCTCCCTAAAAAACATATATATTTTTAAAAACTCTTGACTCAATCTCTATATTTTCCGTAACCCCAACCCCCACATCCATACCCCTATAGCCCGCCTGCTCCTAAATTTTTATTTAAAAAATTAAATTTCTTTTAATTTGTTTTACCTCAACTCCCATTCTAAAACCCTCCCCTCCCTCTCCCCCCTATAAATTTTTTTTTTGGTTTTATAAAAATTAAATTTTAAAGAAATATTCTTACCTCACCCTCACTCCCTACCCACCCACCCAACTTTTTAAACCCATTCAAATTTTTTTTTTTTTACAAGAGGTAAATATTTATAAGCTAATATTTTTTAGACTAAGCGGTTAAATTGAGCGGGTCAAGACCCAACTTGATTCTTACCCATTTCTACACAACCCATTTCAAACCAAAGTGAATTTAGGTGGGTCACGACCCAACCTGATATCTAATTCAACCTATTTAATATCTTTATTCTTAACCTAACCCGCCCATTTGACATCCTTAATAATGACCAATAACGCCACAAGAAATCCATGTAAGTAAGTAAAATATCAGCTATATCATTATCAATCACAAAATCAACAACTATAGCATAAGTAGAAACTACATCCATCTCAATCTCACAATTAGGATACCATTTGTTCATTATTCATTTTAACCATATAACCTCTCTCAATTCATACTAATATATACACAATAGACTTATTTTTTCCAACTATTCATAACCTATAGGGGACATTTTTAGTCCATGTACCATACCGGTATGGCATCTGATCCTTCATAATAAATGACACAATATCCATATCCAAACCAATATTGCCCAATATTCCATACTCATAATATACATATCTTATGAGATATCCTATCTCTCAGGATTCATAATAATGTACTATATTTACTAACACACATTAATCATGAATTAATTCATTCAAGTATAAACAACTCAACAATCATTAATTACAATCATGCTTGAAGATCTGTCAATAAACATCTGATTTAGGAACATACAATAAAAGTTAGTCTACAATCTAATTAAACTGTAACCTACCTTAACCATCGATCCCATAAGCAAGTTAGTTAGCAAGAGCCTTGTCTTTCCTCATCACCATAGAATGTTCAAAGTATAAAAAAACAATAGAGAGTATACATATTTGTTCTTTAATTCTAATCCTTAGGTATCAAACCCCTCTGACTTTTACCTTTGATCATAGCCTAAATTATAGTATAAAGTTTTTTCAATCATTAATTTACCCTAGATCCCCATAATTCACATTCATAAGATGTCATAACCAAAATGGTTATGATTAGTTCCCATTCTTACTTATGCTAGGAGAATCATGTGTAACCCAAAACCTCAAATAACCTAATTTTATAACCCAAGACTACCCCCTAGTTTTAACATGATGCTTAAGGCCACAAGTGACATTAAGCTAACCCATAATCTGGTATCTGTGGTGAGAACTAAGTAAAATAATAATAAAGCATTATAAGTGAAAGCTAAGCAAATAAAATTTTTCTTAATATGTAATACTATAATGATACCCAACTTGTCTGAACTACTGATAAAAACTAAAAACAAGTCTAACCATATGAAAGCCTAAAAAACATAAGAAGTTGATGGGACAAACCCCTAACTAACTCTGACAAAGAAGTACTGAAAATAACTGCAAGTAACTTGTCCTCAAAGGATGAGGACTCACCATAACTACTACTGAGCGGTACTAAGATGACTTATAGCGATTAATGAATGGAGATGACTTAGGGCGATTAATGAACTAAGTGTCCGAACCTATGTTATAAGACAACATAGTGCAAGAGAGAGTATGCGATCAGTACTTTGAATGCAATGGTAAGGGAGATATGGACAACTAAGATACATATAAATATTGATCTTAAATGTATGAACATGTAAATAAATACAAGAACAAGTAAAATATGTGCTGCAATAGCCTTTAAAATTGAATAGCTGAATGACCAATAAACTGAACACTTGGTTATGCAAACCTAATCTGATATAGTGTAAATACTAAACTGAGTCTGTGGGAGCTAACTACAAATGACATGCCCCTATCTGAGCTAAATGGGGTCCAACCTGTAACCCCAGTTGGAAGGGTATTAGTACCTTTTCACGGGGACTAATACATAGTTGACAATATGTATTCCAAAAGACTGATATCCTAAAGGACGAGGGTGTCATGCCTCTACTGATGGGGGACCCTTAATAATATATGATGGTGCCATAGGTCTATAACTTAGGGACTACTACTAACAACTAGTGCCTAACTGACGAGGGAGCGGCCATCCCTGTATTCAATCGGTGCTAAGTGGTACTCTAACTAAATGGCACTGCTATTATTATTATTTGTTCAATATAATTTGGTACTGATAAGTGCTCAATATGAATATGATAGTTCTAATATAATGATACAAACATGGTCTGAATGACTGATAAGTTTAAAATCTAAAATATGCATGGCTATCAAGGTATCAGGTGTTCATAATCCTCCAACACTGAATAATACTTTAAATATAATAACAAAATTTTAAAAACTATTGGGAAACTCATCATTCAGAGACCCAAAACATAGATGATATCAATAACTGATAAAAACCATGATTATAGGTATGGAAAGATGCTTAACTTATAAGGACAACATGCTAACATGGTTAAATTCATAAATTGGCAAACCAACATAGTGTCAACTAAACATGATATGAATGACTAGGGTTATAAAGCATGCAAGAGTATAATTCTCATGGGAAAACACAATTTCATTGTTTGTATTCAGAACTATTATGAAAAAAACAATTAAATTTATATTAAATATTAAAATTTTGTTAAAAGAGGGAAAAAAGTTTATACTTGAAAAATAAAGGATTCTTGGGACTTAATGGGTGAAATGGATCCGTTGATGAATATCCCACATACCTGAGTTGCCTGTATTCATGAAGAAAAGTTGGAATTGAGACCTTGGATGGTTGAATTCTTGGAAAAAACTTTGATTTTTGTGTTCTTAAGGATGAGAGGGAATTATCATTGACTGATGAAGAATGGGGTAAATAATGCCCCTCTTGAGTTTTAAATCGTCAATGGGGTGTTTAGGTAGAGGGGAAAATACCAAAACACCCTCACCCATTTAATGAAAATTACAGGATAACACGACCTACATGGCACGAAGGCAATCATGGAGGCTAGTATCTGTGACACACTATGTATCGTGGAAGGCCAGTCTCTCTAGCACATTGAAATCGTAGTGGAATGCTGAATCCGTGGTCCAAAAACACCCCAAACCTCTTTTAAAAATTCTAAAACTAGCTTTTTTCCAACAATCCTTGCTGATTTTGATGCCAAAATAACCTTGCTAGCACTGGCTAGCCACATACAAAGCCTGACTAGCTGCCTAGTGCTCTCATGATAGAAGATTTTTCATCATTAATCCAAAAAACTAATAAATCATTATTTTATAATGATATATCTATAACCCAGTTGTAAAATTTTTTTGCTGAGCTTCTCAAACCAGTGTACTAAAGGGGTGAAAGGATGCTAATTTTCAAAAGAATTAATCTATCCCCTTCAAATAATATGATTTAGTAATGGGGTTCCAAGGGTAGTATGGACTGACGATGAGGTTAATATAATGTATGTTTCGGAGGATTTGCAGTATGATATCATAGGTATGTTTTCATATGTATGGCCTGAGCTTGTTGATCTAAGGGCTTATTTACTAGACAACTAAAGCTACAAAGTGATTGCAAGATAGGCTATTTAAGAATCCATCATATTTTGTTAAGATTCGATCTAGCTGAGGATTTTGTTAATGTGATGGCAAAGACCATATATTACATTAATGATAGGGATGGATATTCATAACAAATGAGGCCACTGATTTATGACGCTAAGTTCACAGCAGAGGAAGAAATTATGCAGCCAATGGCATGGATTTATTTCCTAAATTTAAAACCAACTTTCTTTGAAAATGAGTCTTATTTTTCATTGGCATCAATTGTAGGGAAACCAATCCACTTGGATTCATCCACTATAAACAAGACTAAACGTAGTTGTGCTAGGGTAAAAGTTCAAATTGATCTACTATCAAAAATTCCTGATTATTTGGAGCTTAAAATTGGTAATGAGAAAACAAAGAAATCAAGAATAGAAAAAATTACTACCAATTATCATTTCTTGTCTAAGTATTGTAAAGAGTGCAAACTCCAAGGTCATCGTGAATCGGAGTGTAGATTTCCACATCCAGATCTGAGACCATCATATGAAGAAGAGAAAGTTAAGAAAGATCATAGCCAGAATATGGATACTGGAGGTAGCAAGACAAGGTTTAAGGATGGAAGAAGAAATAGATAAAATTTACACTGGAATCCTACCAGGTGCAGGCTTATTAATAATGATTTCTTAAGTGAAAAAGCATTGACACAAAAGAAATGATTACCTGATACTAATCTTTTTATTGCATTGGGAGAAATGGAGGATGAAACTTTAAAAAATAATAATCAGTCAACACTCTCACTAATATCAAAGTGGAATACAAAGAAGAAAAATAATAAATTAAGGACTGGGTGACCAAGTCTTTCCATGATCTGTCATCTAAGAGAGTAAAATCACTGAAAGAATGACCTACCAGAGAAGAACAAGAAACTGAAACTCAATTAGTAAAGTTAGACAAGGAGCATAGTGTGGAAGTTACAGATACAGAGGTGAATCCTACAGCAATAATGATTTAAAGGGAAGTAAATTCTCATACAGTGCAATAAAAATCTTTAGATCAATGAGCTAATATTAAATCCTAGAGCTCAATAGCAGTAAAAAAATCATTTGATGTTGTGAATCAATTAAAGTAGTTTGAGTAGTCTCAAAGCCAAAGTAAAGGGTGAAGAGTAACTGTGAGAATGTGATATCAACAATAATTTCATCATCTACAAGATCAAAGGTGAAAGAAGGTCAACAGGATAATGAAAGGCAAAACATAACCTCTAATGAGGAGAATTAGTTAGCTGTAGTGGACATCCCTTTGGATATTCATGAGTCTTTGGTTTAGGGTGTGACTCAACATCATAACTCTCTCCATGTATCATAATATAGAAATTAATGATGGAGTTAAGCGAATTGAGGATAAATAAATTAGTGGAAGTAGTGAGCATGACATAATCAAGCAAGGGGATTTATCTCCCAGAGTAATTAAGGATAGTAAGGCTGGAAGGAAATCAAAGAAGCTGAATAATGAAGAAGATTCTATACCTATAAGAGTTCAACTGAAGAAGAGTGGCGTCTCAAAATAATCAAAGTACAAATAAAGGCTTTAGTATGGAATATCAGATCTGTGTAAGTCACAAAAGGATTTTCAAGGGTTCAATTACTGCATAAGTTTCATAAGTTTGATTTCATTGCCTTAATGTAGCCTTTTCAACATATAAGAACTATCCAAAGGTACAAGAATAGAATACATATGCCTATAGCTTATTACAATTATTCAGGAAGGATATGATTCTTTGTTAATCATGGTTTAAATGGTAATATTATCAGTGATACAAAATAATAGATAACATGTCATTTGACTGATATAACCACAGGTTTGCGTTTTCTATTGACAGCTGTGTATGCTAAATATGATATGTATAAAAAATTAGTGCTTTGGGACGATCTACTTATTGTTGCTAATGCCAATTCAAAACCTTTGGTAATTGGGGGAGATTTTAATGTTGTTCTTAATAGTGTTGAAAAAATTGGAGGTAATCTTGTGATATTTGTTGATGTAGAAGATTTTCATCACTGTAAAGAAGTTTGTGGTATTGTTCAAGTGATTTATAAGGGCAACCCTTTTACTTGATGAAATGGGAGAAGAGGAGCTGATTGTACTTTTTAATGGTTAGATAGAGCCTTTGTTAACTCTGAATTTTAAAATTTGTTTTCACACTTAGAAATAGAGCATTTTCCAAGAGATGGATCAGATCATGTCCCTCTTTTTCTTAAATATGAAAATAATAATACTACAATTAATAAACTTTTAGGTTTCTAAATTCTTGGACCCTACATATAGAGTTTAAGGAAGTGGTTAGGAGTAGTTGGGATACTAATTATCAGAATAATCCTTTTTCAGATTTCAAAAAAAGATCTAGCAAGTGAAATATGTTATCTCTAAGTGGAGTCAACAATTTTATGGTGATATTATTCAACAACTACACATTTGAGAGAAAATTGCTAGAATAAATGAGACGCTATTTAAATATAATCCTATCTTGAGAATCAGATTGTTATGTAGAAGGAAAAAGTTAAATTTATCAAATATCTTCAAATAGAAGAGTGTTCTTAAAAACAGAAAGTAGGGTATGACTGTTTGAAAGTGGGGACATAAATACCAACTTTTTTTATAATATTATCAAAGGAGGGAGAAATAGGTTCAAGATTTATAGAATATTAAATGATCAGGTGATCAAATAGATGAAGAGGCTATTCAGTTTTTTAAGAATAAATTTACTCAAGAAAGAGATACAACAACCTTCCCACTAATTGAATATGTCCCTAAGTTGGTGAATAATGAAGATAATGAGATACTACAAGCTATTCCAGAAAAGGAATAAACGAAGAAGGCAATGTTTAATTTGAATGGAGATAGTGCAAGTAAACCAAATGGTTTAACTGGGACATTTTATTAGACATTCTGAGATATAGTTGGTGAATATGTAGTCAGACCGGTATTGAAATTTTTTGTAGGAAATTCACTCCCTAAATCTATTACTCACTCTAATTTTGTTCTCATTCCAAAAATATATGATATTCAATCTTTCTTAGATTCGAGATGAATTAGCTTGAGGTATTTTATGAGTAAGATTCTATCCATAATTATGCATGACAAATTGGAAAGCATTCTTCCTAGATTGATCTCCCTAATCATTCAGGCTTTATTAAATGGAGAAGTATCATAGAGAATGTTGTATTAACACAGAAATTGATTGCAGATATTTGAAAAGATGGAAAAACTTCTAATGTAGTCATGAAATTAGATATGGCCAAAGCTTATAATAGAGTCTCTTAGTTCTTTCTAATGAAAGTGATGAGGAAGATGGGGTTTGCTGACAATGTTGTTGATATAATTTGGAGATTAATTTCTAATAATTAGTACTACATACTATTGAATGGTCAATTAGTGTGTTTCTTTTATTTAACTATAGGGTGAAAAAAAGAGACCCTTTATCTCCCACTTTGTTTATTTTTTCATCAGAAGTGATGTCAAGGTTCTTTAATCATTTGTTTGATGATATTTGGTTTACTGGTTATGGAATGCTTAAATAGAGATCCAATTTGAATCATTAGTCTTATGCAGATGATACATTTACATTCTCCACTCATCAATATTCCTTGGAGAGTATAATGCAAGTGTTAAGAGAATATGAGACTAAATCTGGCCAGAAGGTGAATATGAACAAAAGTTTCTTTTATATGCATTAGAAAGCATCAATGGGTGAAGTTCAAATAGTGGAACAGATATTGGTATGAAATAAGGCAGTTTTTCAATTAAATATCTTGGTTGTCCTTTGACTCATTCAAAGAGGAACAAAGAATATTTTGCAAAATTAATCAAAATGGTTCAGAGCAAACTCCAAGCATTGAATAGAATATTATTATATAGAGGGAAGGAGGTTCTAATTAAAAGCATTCTTCAAAGCATACCTATTTATATTCCTTTTTTCTCTAGGTCCTTCCAAAAGCTCATCAAATATCTACATAGGATCTTTGCTAAATTTTTTCGGAACAATAAGGAATCAGGAAGGGAAAAGCATTGGGCCGCTTGGGATAATGTATTTTACCCAAAAATGAAGGGGGTTTGGATTTTAGATGTCTGAAAGATATCTCTTTGGATTTAAATGCTACACTATGATGGAGGTTTAGGAATTAAAGAAATCTGTGGGCAAACTTTTCATGAAATAAGTATTGTAAAAAATAATTTCCTACCATGGTGACCTTGAGAGGAGGAACACAAGTCTGGAAATCCATGTTGAATGCTAGGGACAAGGTGGAATAGTTTTTGTTGTGGGAACCTAAAAGTGTACATCCGTAATTTGTTTGATAATTAGACCAGTTCTGGTCCTCTATTTAAACAACAATCTAATGTCTCTACATATTACCCTCTAAAAGACAATGCAATATTTATGAGGGAGGATGGATATAATTATAAAGTTATGGAGAATGAGATTTCGGATATCATGGTGTAATAGGTTGGGGACACTTAGGTTGTTTATGCTATAATAAGGAGATGGATAAACTTTGGTGGACTAGAAATAGCAAGGGTATATTTACTACTAAAAGTGCTTCGGAATTATTTAGGAACAAAGAAGAGGAGAAAGAATATTTGAAGTCCATCTGGATTAAAGAAGGCCTTTTAAATAATCCTTTATGACTTGTAGTATATGGAACTCTTATATTCCAGTTGCAGTAGTCATGCATCAGTGGAATTCTGAGATTGATGAAAGGTGTGGCTGTTGTACAGAACCACAAGTAGAATCTATTCAACATCTATTCCTCTAGGGAGAAGTAGCTGAAATGGTATGGAATTTATTCTGTAATGCAGTTAGTATTGTAGAGCATAGACTAAATTTGGTGTAGAGTGTCAAGCTATGGAGGAAAGGGAATGGCGATCATAAATTTATGACAGTGTTTTATGTTGTTCTATTGTTTATGTTTTAGTTTCTATGGAAAAGAAGGAATACTATATTGCATAATGGTAGATATAAGGATAGAAATATTACTTGGGACACTACTAATTCTATCATTAGTTTATCAAACTCAGATTTCACATGGAGTTGCATGGAAAAAATTGGGTTGAAATTATTTATATTTTGCATAGTTATGGAGATTCATACTTCTTAAAGTGATTAAGTGAAAACCTTAAAAAACTGGCTGGTTTAAAGGCAACCTTGATGGTTCCTCACAAGGAAATCTAGGTCTAATCTCCATTGCTTTCTATATAGGAGATAATCTGGGAGATCTAATTGTTGCACAGGGGTGTAGAATAAAGGATAGAAATAGTTTTATGGCTGAGGCATTAGCTATACAAAATTGTTTACAATATTGTTCTATAAATAATCTAAGGCAGGTTATTATGGAAACAAATTCTTGGAGCATGTTCCAAATACTGAAGGGTGAATGGGAAGTCCCATAGAGTGTGACAATGGTGGTCAACTCCATTTGAACTCTGATGGAATATCTAAAAGTTAGAGTGATATATTCCCTTAGGGAAGGTAACACTCTAGATGATTTTTTTTTGCTAATCTAGTTTTTGTTTTTGTAGGTAATTTTGAATTCAATAACATTGCACAATTTCTGATTTAAGCAAGAACAATAATCCAATTGGAAAAACTTGGAATTCCTAATATTAGGAGGATCAACAAGGCACAAGAAGAACAAACACCAAGTTGATTCAAAAGGAAGAAAGGATTTAAATTTTCATTTAAAAGGATAGTCACAAGTAGAGAGAAGAAGTTAGAACAGTTACCTGTTGCTGGGAGTGAATTCCACAAAACATTCCACGTACGTCTAGTGAGAATTTGGGATGGTGAAGGCTAGATATTCAAATAACAGTAGCAACAGATCTACCATGGACTTCGATTTAGAAATGAATAGATTATCTATATGAAGATGAGGATTAATAGTTTTAAAAAATCCTTTAACTCATTAATTTAATCATTGTAGCTCAGGTGGTGGTATCAGCTTCAATTGAAGCAAAACCCATCGAGCTACATGATTGAAGAACATAAGAAAAAGGATTGAGGTACTTAGATGAGGCAAATCAGTGAGGATTTGAGCTAGAAACAACACAACATCATCGATTTCAACAAGGGATTTTCTTGGATTTTAACAGCAGCGGAGGATGATGAAGAGTTGCTCTACTGTTGATTTGAAATGTGATTAGGGTCTCTTGTTTCATAATTTGTTTAGCTTCTTTTGATTTAGATTGTCGGGTTGGGCCGGGACAATTTTGGGCCTGAATATTGTGAAGATTTGATTTATTTGGTTTTAATAAATAGGTTGATGCCCGAAACTTTAATTAAGAAAAGAAAATTCTGATACTCTTCTGGATTACCCTTTTAACATCCCTAAACATATTTTAACTCATAAATTAACATTTTGGATTCAGGAAGGTAAAAAATAAATATTCAAAATCTTGGTGTCTTAAAATAGCCATGTCACTTGTATATAGTGTAAATTAAATAGCTTTGGGACTTCAAAACGTTGGATGAATAGCTGGAAACTCATCTAAAATCTTATAGGGTATTACAATATCTCACCCTTAGGATCATTTACCCCCGAATAAAATTGTCTAAGTTGAGATACTAAGAAGAATAAGATAATGTACCAAATACTTATGAGCTGAACTATGATTAAGTTACTAAATTTCAAATATGACACATGGATTGATCTGAATTCATGAATGCATGCTATGACATGAGGATGGTCAGAAAGCTGAGATAGAAAATGAGAGAATCAATTTAATAGAAACCATTATCTTAAGCTGAATATGAGTTCATAGAGAAAAGGTGGGGATACTTGGCTCGCATATCTGCTTCTGCCTCCCAAGTATCTCGCTCAACGGACTGATTTCTCCATAGAACCATAACCCTGGGAACTTCTTTATTCCTTAACCTACAAATTTGACGATCAAGGATCTCAACTGGGTATTCTTAGTAGTAAAGGCTATCTTGCATACCCACACTTTCTAAAGGAATGATAGAAGTTGGGTCATCAATGCATTTCTTTTGTAAAGAAACATAAAACACCGGATGCATTGATGCCAAATCTGAAGGCAAATTTAACACATAAGCTACCTTCCCAAAATGGATCAAAATCCTAAATGGGCCAACATAGTGGGGACTGAGCTTCCCTTTCTTACCAAACCTCTTGACCCTTTTCATGGGTGAAATTTTCTAATAAACCAAGTCACGAACATCAAACACAAGATCTCTTCTTCTCACATCAGTATAAGATTTTTGTCGGCTCTGGGATATCTTCAACCTTTATCAAATCAACTGAACTTTCTCTATCACTTCAAACACTAAATCTGGCCTTATCAAAGCAATCTCACCTACTTCAAATGAACCAATAGGATATCTACACCTTCTTTCATAGAGAGCCTCAAATTAAGCCATCTAAGTACTGGAGTGATAGATTTTGTTGTAGGCAAACTCAATTAAAGGTAAGTGGTCATCCCAACTACCCTTGAAGTCAATAACACAAGCCCTCAACATATCCTCTAAGGTTTGAATAGTCCCCTATACCTGAACATCTATCTAGGGATGAAAAACCATACTGAGATGAACTTGAGTACCAAGACCCTTTTGAAAAGCCTTCTAAAAATGAGAGGTAAACTGGGTACTTTTATTTGAAATAGTGGTTAATGGAACCCCTAGCAACTTTTCCAACTTGTTGAGATAGAGTCTAGCATAATCCTCGGCTAAATACGAAGAATGAACCGGTAAGAAATAGGTTGACTTGATCATTCTATATATAATAACCTAAATCGAATCATGATAATGACACATACGAGGTAACCCTGTCAGAAAATCCATGTTCAGAACTTTCCACTTCCAAGTAGGGATGCTAAAATCTTGAAGCATACCACGAGGCCTTTGGTGTTCAACCTTAACCTACTGATAATTTGAATACTTATCCACAAATTCCATAATATCTTTCTTCATACTATTCCACCAATAGATTTTCTGTAAATCACGATACATCTTAGTGGCCCCTAGGTGAATGGAATATCGCGTACCATGCGCCTCTACTAAATATTCGCTATCTCAAAGTATCCATACTCAAAAAAACATAATCCTCCCTAACAACAAAGCACACCATCTCCCTCTTGGGAGAAAACCTCTACCTTCTGATCCCAAACTGCCTTCTTCAACTTGGCCAAGATAGGATCACTGTCTTACTTCGCTTTCACTTCAGCCACTAATGAAGATTTTGAACCATTATGAACCCATATACTACTTCTAGCTAAATTAAATAATCGAAACCCAATATAGAAAGCTAATGAACCTCACGGACTAACTCTTTCACATCCTACTCAACATGTGCAACACTTCCCATAGACAACCTACTAAGGGCATCTACCACTACATTAGCCTTAACCGGGTGATACAACACAATCATATCATAGTATTTCAACAATTCAAACCACCTTCTCTGACAAAGATTTAACTTATTCTAAGTGAATATATACTATAAACTCTTATGACCTATGAACATGTCAACATGGACCCCATAAAGGTAATGCCTCCAAATCTATAAGGCAAAGACAACTGCTGCTAACTCAAGATTATGGGTTAGATAATTCTTCTCATGGGGTTTAAGCTGTCTAGAGGCATAGGCTATGACCTTACCTCATTGCATTAACATGCAACCAAGACCAACTCTAGAAGCAATACAATAAACTATAAACCCATATGAACCCTCTGGTAGAGTCAATAATTGAGTGAAAGTGAGTCGAGTCTTCAACTCTTAAAACCTCTTCTTGCAGGAATTTGATCAATAAATTTGACTTTCTTATGAGTTAGTTAAGACATGGGATAAGAAATTTAAGAAAATACTTTAACAAACCATCTGTAGTAACTAGATAAACTCAAAAATCTCCTGATATCTGATAGAGAGACAAGTCTAGGACAATTTATCACTGCTTTGGTCTTATGAAGATCAACTCAAATGCCATCACTAAAAAAATATGATCAAGGAAAGCTACTAATCTTAACCATAATTCACACTTGCTAAACCTAGCAAATAACTGGTGATCCTTAAGGGTCTGTAATACAATCTTCGAATGGTCAGCATGATCACCTTCACTACGATATTTCACGAGGATGTCATCTATGAAAGCTATGATGAACATGTCCAAGTACTTAGGATAGGATATACCTCAGACTCAATTTTCCCTTCCTACCAAAATGCATTACACCCTTCATAGGTGACACCTTCAAGAGTACCTTCTCCCTTATTTCAAACTTCACATTTTTCACCTAATTATCTGCATACTCTTTCTATTAACTCTGAGATGCTATGAGCTATTTCTTATCTAAATCATACCTTTTCTATCAAATCCTTAAGATTGTTAGTTCCCCAAGGCCCCACTTTGAAAATATCAAACCATCCAATTTGAGACATACACCTTCGACCATAAATGTTTCAAAAAGAGCTATGTTAATGTTGAAGCGGTAGCTATTATTGTCGGTGAATTCAAACAAAGATAGACATTGGTAAAATTGATCCCTAAAGTCATCACATACACCAAAAAATGTCTTTGAGCACTTGAACAGTTTGCTCAAAATAACTATAGGTCTCTGGATAGAAAGTTGTAGTTAGGTCCAATCTAGAACCTAAATCTTATTGAAATTTCTTCGAATAATTTAAGGTGAAGTAGGTAACTCTTTCTAACACAATCAAAATCACAAACCCATGCTGCCTTATAATCTCCTTCACATAAATTTTGGCCAACTTACCTACATTATATCCATACTTACTGGGATAAAGTGCATCAATTTCATCAATCGATCGACAATGACTCATATCGAGTCATACATCCTTAGTGTCTTAGGAAGACCAACCACGAAGTCCATGGTTATTATTTCCCACTTACATTCCAAAATGGACATTTTTAAGAAGTACCACTAGGTTACTGATGTTTGTACTTAACTTACTGGCAATTTTAATACTTATTCATAAAATCTACAATATCTCTCTTCATTCTTACCCACCAATAATGTTACCTAAAGTCCCTATACATCTTGGTGGCACCCGGATGTCTAAAGTACTTAGAGTTATGGGCCTCAACAGGAATAGTGGAGATTAGATTCCCTACCCGAGGTATGCATAAGTGTCCTCAAATTCTCAATACTCGCTCATCATTAAGGATGGTTTTTATAGCCTCACCCTGCAATACTTTTCCCTGAGGTTGCTCAGTTCTTGTCTTCAAACTGTCTATCTTTTCTTTGGTCAAAGAATATGGACTTGACTTCTACGTGTACTAATATTCTTTCTTTACTAGTCTCCTATAATCTCAGAAAATCATTAGCCAATGAACGCACCTCTCTTTCCAATAGGCACCTTAACATCTCCAGTATACTATATTTTCTATGCTTATAGGGTTTTCGCTTACCACGTCTGTAACTAAATTACCCTTACTCGAGTGATATAGAATTGATATGTCATAGTATTTGATCAACTATATCCACCTTCTTTGTCTAATGTTTAGATACCTATAGGTAAATACATAGGTTTTGATAGCCTGTAAACACTTTACCTTTTACCTCATAGAGGTAGTGTCTTACAATCTTTATAGAAAACATCATAACTGACAATTCTAAATTATGTGTGGGATAGTTTTTCTTATAAGGCCTTAATTTTTTTTTGAAGCATAAGCAATCATGTTATAATCTTACATCAACATAGTATCTGAATCCGACCATGAGACATCACAATGTACAATAAAATCCTTACCCTCATTAGGCAACATGTGAACTGGGGATGAGGCCAATAAGGTTTTGAGCTTTTGGAAGTCCTCTACACACTTTTCCCCCTACATAAATGGGGATTCCCTCTGAGTAAGTCAGATCATATGTGAAGAAATGGCAACAAACCATTTGACAAACTAATGATAATAACAGGCTAACCCCACCAAGTTATAGATCTTGTGAAGCAATGGAAACAAACCATTTGACAAACATACGATAATAACAGGCTAACCCTACAAAGTTATAGATCACTATCTTATTTCTCGCTCCATCCCAATTCTTGACAAACTCAAACATCAATAGGTCTACCATAACCTATTTTTTAGAAAACATGTGCCCCAAAAAGGATACCAAAGATAACTAGAATTCACATTTGTAATATTTGGCATATAACTATTTTTCATTAAGCAGCCCTAATACTGTAGGCAAATAAGCTTGATGTTCTTCTTCACACCTGGAGTGAATAAATATGTAATCAATAAAAATAATAATGAATGAATCCAAAAATTACATAAAATCCCATTTATCAAACTCATAGAAGGTATCGGGGTAAGCCGGAGGTCTATCGAAAATAGCCTCTCTACTCCTTCGGGGGTAGTGGTATGGACTGCTTACATTTTACCCTCCCTAGACCCCAATATATGGGAATATACTGGGTTTGTTGTTGTTGTATATAAGGTATCGGGGCATTATTCAAGCTAAAAGACATGACTAGAAACTCATAATGACCATAATGAGTTTGGAAAGAAGTCTTTGTGATATCCTCCTCCCTAATCTTGAGTTGGTGGTAGACCAATCTCAAATATATTTTTGAGAATACTACATCTCACTGTAACTGATCATCCAAGTCATTTATTTTATGCATGAGATACATGTTGTAAATAGTCACCTAATTAAACCGATAGCAGTCTATGTAATCTTCATGCTACTATCCTTCTTCTTTACAAATAACACAGGTGCACACCAAAGAGAAACACTTGTGAGAATAAATATTTTTTCTAATAATTTCTATAACTGTGCTTTCAACTACTTCGACTCTACTGGTGCCACATGATAAGGAAAGATTTAGAGAGTTGAGTTCTAGGCTCTAAATATATATAGAAATCAACATTTTAGTCTGGAGGCATACCCCAAAGGCTATGAAAAAGCACTTCAAAGAATTCACACACCACTGGGGATGACGTTAAAAGGGGTACTAAAGATATATCCTCCCAAACATGGAATCAAAATGACCTATACCATTTATTTACTAATTTATGAGCATGAATCATTGACGAAATCCTGACAAGAGTAAACTTAAAAGTACCATCCTACCCTAATTCTCCATCTCAGGAATCGCTACATATTATAACAATGAACAATGGCTTAATAGGGAGACAACCAACTCATCTGCAAAATGATATCAAATTTATTTATGTATAGAATCACTAACTCTGTCTAAGTCTTTAAACCATCAAAAATCATAGGACACACAGATACTCCTAATCAATATATACAAACACCCCAGTCGGTATGGACACATATATAAAGTATCAAGATAATCACAGTCTAAGTCCTAACTCAAGGAAAATTTCACATGCACATAAGAAAAAATGGAATAAGGGATCAAACAATATAGAAGCTATATAATCACAAACAAGGATAGTACATATGATTTTAGCATCAAAAGATTCTACGTTAAGATGATCCAAAATGGCATAAACATAAGCCTTATCACTACCTTGAATGTCACATCTACCAGCTTGAGCACTATTTCTACCAACCTATCCTCCAACCTGATTGGCTTGGTTTCTACTCCTTCTTACGGCTCTGCCACATGCCTACCTTATGGATGATCCCTACTATTTTATCCACAAATATGACCTATATAAACTAGAGTAGTAGAAGGTTGTTGCTGAGTCAACTAACCTATTGATAAAAATCAGGGCAATACCTTTTGATTTAGCCCAAACCCCTACACTCAAGGAACCTAATAGACAAGGTAGGCTTCTAAAATAAAAAGGATGATGGTTTATAGTGGCCTATATATAAAAGGTGATAGATGACCCCAGAAAGGCTTCCTATATACACAAGCCTGGCTAAATTATAAGACCGAGAAGAACCATGGCCTTTGAAAAAGACCCACTGAATTGAACTAAGATTAGGCCTTCTTCTCTATTGCTTTTACCTCTCCATACTTCTCAAGGGCCTTAGCCTTCTTAAAAACACAACTATCTCCTAAAGAACTTTCCAGATGCAGCCACATATAGGGTAACCAACTAAATCCTAGAGTTCAATCCCCTCAAGAACTATCTAAGATGCTCCTACTCTAAGGTGATAAATTATAGTGCATGGTGAGATGCAATATGAAACTTGGTCTCATAGGTTTCCATAGACATGTTAACCTTCTCTGACCTTAAGAACTCATAATTTTTTTTATCAAAATAAGCGTGGGGAGCATATTTCACAAGGAATATATTTTTAAATTATACCCTGGTAAGTAGAGGTAAGGCAACCTGCATTCTAAAAATATCCTTTATTATTGCTTGTCTTCAACCTGCAACAAAAACAAAATGAACTTCATATAATCCCTTTCAATAATACCTTTCTTGAGTAGACGTTCATAACAATCTATCATAAATTTAAATGCATCCTCAAACTTTTCACCCTAGAACACTGGGGGCGTTATCTTTATGAACTTGTAGAATAGTGCATGTATATTATTAGTTATCACTGGACTAAGTACCTATTGGTGATACACCCTTATTTTAAAGTCTTCATCCATCCTTGGCGCTACTACAACGGTGTTGTAAAGTTGGGGCAGAAAAAGTGGAACAATTATAGTGGTTAGTGCTTGCCAAGCTACTTAGGAATCTCAATACTTTACTACTGGAAATTACCCCTATGTTAAAGGTTGTAAATTTGTTGCAATAGACAAAAAAATTGTTACCAAAGCTCTACCGCAATAGTTCAGCAAACGTCCTACATATGGGCGTTGCGATAGGTCTATGACAATGGTTTATGAAACTATTGTCTAAAATAGGTTCCATAGGTCAAGCTATGGTAGCGGTTATTTTTTGACTTACTGAGATACCTATTTTCATCTATCACAAACGGTTACTATCCATTGCAATAGATTCTATTGCAACGATATTAAACCATTGCAAAAGCATCTACTGTGATACTTTTGTTATTCTATTGTAATGCTTTTTTAATACATATTATAACTATTTCATTACTTATTGGGATGCCTATTTTCATCTATTAGGTTACTAACTGCTGCAATATATTCTATTGTAATGGCATTAAACGTTACAATTTCATCTATTGCGATGATTTTGTTATTCTGTTGCAACACTTTTTGATTCCCTATTGCAATGGTTTATTAATCTATTGCAACGATTGTTACCAAATGTTATTACATTAAAACAATTTATTTAAATATTCACTCGTATTAATGTAATTTTTTATTTACATACATAATAAATTATAATACAACATATTCACGTCACAAAACAAAATCATTCATTAATAATCTCATAATTCAAAATATGCAACAAGCTAGTACCTTAAACCCCCCCAAAAATGTAATAAAGTCCAAATGATTAGTTAAGTTTTTACATAGTATAAAGTTCATGTCATGATAAGTATCAAGAAATTCAACACAAAACTACTGATGTTAGAGCCTTTATCAACAACCCAAAAATCTTCTCAAGTAAGGTCAATGTCTTCATCACTTTCTTCATCTCTTTCTTCATTTTGGACACCTATAAAAAAAGAAAAAATAATATAAATTAACACTTAAATGACAACATATTTCTATTTACAACACACCAAAACACAACATTTCTATTTACAACACACCAAAAAATAATATTTCTATTTAGCACTAAAAAGTATACTCAAGAGAAAATGAAAATGCAAAATAAATTCTCTCCATTTTTTTCCATCCAAGATGCATAGTAAAATTTCCCTGTGCATCTCAAGAAGTTCTTATAGGAATATCTTCCAGAAAGCACTATTAATGCAACATTATAGCAGAATGAAGTAAATTGATTCTAGTTGTACTGCCTTTCTAGAATTGTTGATTCTAGTTGTACTGCCTTCCTAGAATTGGATTGATAATTCTCCTTATCTCATTGATTTAACAAGTCTTAAGCTACTGTAGGACTATTTCTTTCATTTACGCAATTATGTAGAACAACAGTAACAACTAATCATAGTTGTTGTAGGATATCCTTGAACCTTAATTAACATTGAACAATAAATCATGCCAATAAATCTATTAATTAACAACTAAATTTTGTTTCGAGTTTCATTTAGCGAACTTACTAATTACAGTGAATTTTTTCCTATTTTTCTTATACTAGTGGTATTCCTGTCCAGTATATACACCTCGACTATTTCACTGGTTAGCAGCTTAAGTATTGGTGAAACTTTGTCAACTTTCTTCTTCTTTTATTTTTCTTATTGTACTCTTTAAGTTTAGCAATAAAATTTCTACTAACTCACTATTCGTTGTAATAGTGTTAGCTTATTACTGCTCTATGAAGGTTAAATTGGATAAAAATGCAAAATCAACTTACAACGGGTAAGATTTCTTTACTTGCTAAGGAAATCCATAGATTAGAATCACACTGCAGCATGATATAATGAAATGATATGTATTATCCATACAAAACAAATTATTAACCATTAGGCTACACACTCCTGACTTGTAGTCATTGTGAGATTTTTATATGCAACATTTAAGTCAATTTCTAGAATGACATCTACACAAGGGTTGCAAATGTCTGCAATGGAACTTGGAATACCAATTTTCTTTCCTTACCAATACCAGATTCCATTATGGAAGTGCTTTCTAAAACTTTTATTCCCCATTAAATCAAAAGCAAGATAGTACGATCTAGAGACTCACTCACAGTTGGGGTTTCAGTACTAAAATTTCTAACACCAATGTAGATTCAAAAAATAATCCAAGACATGACACCAGTACTATTACAGTATAACTTTACAACAACTATGGCCCCATAACAACTGAAAGTTGTACCAGCTAGTAGTGCTACATATAGTCAGCTATATATGTGCAAGAAGTCACCATAACATTACATATCCCTCTTCTCCTCTACTTTTCTCTTAGTTTGTTTCAGAAAAGAACACTTTGTCTTAATATTTCCCATACTGATTTATTCCTATTTTACCATACCTAAGGTCCTCAAGAATCGAAACTCCTAACCAACTTATACAAGTACCAAGCTAGCGACTGCATGAATAGATTCCAACCATGCCACAATACCAAACTACTAATACCAAACTAAACTACTTATACAAAACTAATACAAGGACACAATACCAAAATACTAATACCAGGACACAATACCAAACTACTAATACCAAACTTTAACCAGCTAATCAACAGCAGGCACACACCAAAAGCAAGAGAAGTTCTACCAACAGATTGTTACTACCAATAGATCAAGAAACGAAGATGGACCTTGATTGTTACTACCAACAGATAGGTGTTTTACTGGTTGATTAGAAACCACTTCTCCCAATGAATGAACATTGAATCTTGGAATACTAGGATCAACTACTAATCCTAGATTTAGACGTTAAAGATGTGCAATGATGTTCATTGTAACATCTCGCTCAATGAAATCTCTTTGAGCATTGAATTTTTCCTCCATTCTTTATTGTATCCTCTATTTTAGCTCATCCAATCTCTTCTCCTCCAGTTCATCAGTAATATTTCAAGAGGATTTAGAATCACTTACTTTCTATTTTAAAAGAGATTTGGTAACCCCACCTCCGAATAGTCATACTCGACCAGGATGATTAGGCCCTATAATTGTTGTGAATACATCCGTTGATTAAGTACCATCTTCACTTTCTTGAGTCTCTACTCTCTCAATTCAACCTACACATCGGATTTAAGAGCAAGTAAATTTAGCTGATTCAATATTTTAGGAAAACATGATCTTGATCAATTTTGAATTAGAAAATTTCATACTATTTTGTTTGTAATCTCTTTAGATATGTCCTTTTATACTCAGTCAGGTTTCCTTCTTCTAGTTGCCACAAAGAATTTTTTATTTGACAAAGCACAAAAATTTTCCTTCTTTTTTCCTAGTTACATGCAAGTCAACACTAAAATATTATCAAGTAAAGTCAACAAATTCATACTAACAATATGAGAAAACACCAAACCTCATAGATTAGAGAAAAACTTATTTTACACATAGTGTGTGGATCTTAAAAACTTTTTCCTATTTTCTTTATTTGTATTAGACGTATCCTGCAATAAAATATTTATGAATAAGTTTTTAATAAAATGATAGAGGAAGTGAAGGCTTAAACTCACAAAATTTGATGCATTATAACGAAAAAAAGAACAACGTAAAAAGGAAGGTCAGGCGTGATTAATTCAATGATAAATGCATGCTAACAATAATATAACAATTGTACATATTGATATCATACGTCAGCTTCTTCAAAATTCCAATACTTAAGGAGATCCTCAAATACAACTTCTGAAATTGTGTCAGACCTTTTTTCCCTTTGAATTTCATCATTTGTGTAGGCATTAAAGTGATTTTTCTTGATTTTGGACTTATACCCTCTAAACGCAACATCAATTGTTCTCATATCCCAAACTTTCCCGTTGTTTGGAATGTCATATTTCTCCTATAATTTGGTTGAATTGGGTTAGTGTAAAAACTGTGAAAAGCTTTCAAGTAGAAATCAAAATATTGAGAACTTAGAACTTGAATATAGCACCACATATCATCGTGTGTCTTCAACTTTGTCCAACTATCATTAAGAGGAAAAAATGCCCCATTTAGTCCTATCAGTTGATGGTAAGTCCATCCATGTACTGCTTGCATTTGTGTAGCGCTTCTTTTTCTTTTATTAGGTGAAGGACCTACAATAATATCAATAATAATATTATTGAAATACAGATAATTTTTGAAATAGTATGAACTAAAATATATATATATTCTTGCCATCTCCAGATTGTTCATTTGCTTGTAAATTAGCAAGTTATGACTGATCTTGCTGCACTCATTCAACTGTGGGTTATGATGCACGAATGGTGGATTCCGGCAATTTTTATCGCACTTGCTCCTCTACTGGTGCTGCAAGAGAGGAGGAATTTAGAGACACCTATTGTACTTGTTCTGGTACTTGAGATATAGGTGACACCTGTTACACTTGTTCTGGTACTTGAGATATAGGTGGCACCTATTACACTTGTTCTGGTACTTGAGATATAGGTGGAACATTGTTTGACTTATCCTTCTGCTAATGATTCCTTTCCTTTTGCATTTATGTGACCTGTATTCTTCTTCTTCTTCTTGTGTTCTAGTATTTGTTTATTTCGTAGAGCTACTAATGATCCAGCTGAAAGAAAGTTTTTAACTTTCTGATTATTTCTCGAACGCCCATGTTGATTCATAATTGTTCAAGTCTGTGTAAGATCATAAAATAAAATATCAAATAGTATAGTATATATACCATGGTATGATTGTTCAAACCTGCACTTCTCATTTTATCTTCTACATATATTTTGATTTTAACATTTGTTCTAAACTTCAACATATCTTCTACATATCTTCTACACTTCTCATTATATCTTCTACATATTTGATATATTAACAAGCTAATTCAGAAGATAATGCATCCAGATATGTAATGTCAAAAGAGCCCTATTACTGGCATTAGATGCGAAAAGTTCTAAGTGTTATTGTTTATTTTGCACTTCCAACTATGTATAGCTTTAGTCAGTATATTTCAGCTATCCTGCTGCCTGTATATCTCTAAAAGGCAGTTAAATAAAGGTCCCATCACTTTTGGCCTTTAGATTACGAAACAATCAATAATCTAACCACCAGTTAAATATTGCCGCAACAAGACATTAGAAATATTTAGGTGAAGGTTTGAAGAAATTGTATTTCAAAATTTCAACTGAAGTAGTGCATAACCTTGTAATAAAAATAGTTACAAGAAAAGCAAACTTTTACAAAAATATCAAGATAAGAAATGAAGGTCTTTAGAAAATTTGAGAAAATGAGACTTAAAAAGAGTTTGTGAAAATAGTACATCACAAAAGCATGTCAAAGTGGGAAAGGCTAAAGAGGCTATTACTAAGAAGAAACTAATATCATGCCAATAGATGTCTAGTTTGTAATTCTCTCACTTATTTCAGAAACAATACAATAGTCATTAGGATGTACAATAGGCATACATTAGTGAAAATACAAGGGAAATGTATAGATCATACCCTTGTTTGAAGGAAGTAAAAGAGTAGCAGTAGTCCTAAAAAGAGAGAAAATATCAAAATGTTAAATAATGACTCCATCAAAAGTTCAAGCTGAAATTCTGCAAAGCAAAAGTAGAAAACCAACTAAGTGACCCAATAAGTCTTAAAGTGGACTCATCCATGAGATTCAACACACTATTCAACACCTACAAGTATACTAGGTGCTCTGCAGCTAAACACAATTCTTTACATAAGATTAAGATGGAATAGATTTTGTCTCTTCATTTCTGTTGTAAGGATTGATTCTGAGATCAATTTTTGTCAATGTACAACCAGCACAAAGATTAATATACTATTACCTTTCAAATAAGCGAATTTTATAGGCCCACAGGGTCAATAAGTTGCTTTAAAAGCCCATGAAAATAAGGACAATCAACTGCCTCAAAATACCTAAAATCAGGATGGCACAACCTTAAAAAGGTTTCATTTAAATACATTATTCCCAATAGAGATAAAACAAAATTAGCACACCCTGGAGGTGCTGCATGATGCTCTAAAACTCCCAAAATCCATATTTTCACTAAAGATAAAACAAACGTATCACACCCCTAACATACCTGAAATAGATATCTTGAAAGAATGACTGCCAGCTTAGAAGAAGCTCCTAGTGTTGCATAGTCAACAGAATCCTATGAAAGAAATGAAAGAGCAAATACTGAGACGTAATGTTCTCTCTATATTGAGAATTAAAGTGATCAATTTTCTAAACAAGAATGGATATAAAATATGTATGAAAAAAAATTTAAAACTCACAAAAAATGAACTAATGATGAGCATATATTGAAAAGAACTTTCTTGTCTAATCATATACCTCCATTCATTCCCAATTAGTATCATCAAACTCATCCTCATCTTCTGGTGTTTCCACAACTATATCTTCTGAATGTTATCCAATAGATGGAATATCAACAACAACAACGGGTCCATCTTCTCTTGCCCATCTAAAGTCACCCTTATCTAATCTAGTTGAGGGACCAATGTCATCATTAGGCTCCCTCGAAAATGTTTCTCCTAATAGGGAAATTCTATTCCTCTAGATCATACAAATCAATCAGGACTTTATTCCTTGCATAATAAACATCTTTCTCAGTTGGATTTGCAACATAAAAAACTTGATAAAACTATGATGCCAACACAAAAGGATCATTTTGACTACATAACTTGTTGAAGTATACCCGAGTTAACCCATACTCATCTGCTTTATTCTGATGCCAATCATATCTCAACAATAAAACATAAGACAACCATACTAATCAATCTTAATGATATCTCCAATGAATCCATAATAGACCATCTTTCCATCTATGAGATTTTGGTCCCTAGCACTAGCAAAACTATCAGTTGTTGCTGATAAAATCACTCCACTATTTTGAGTCTTGCGTGGGGTTTCTCGATCTTTTCTATGAAATTGATATCTATTTATAAAATATGTACTTTATCTCTTGGCCACCATATTAGGCCTTCTAGATAACCATTTTAAATGATGGGATACTTTAATATTTTTAAATTTCTCTTCAAACCAACTGTTGAATTCACAACTATGATTCCTTGATATTACCTATGCATTAGATCTAGTATGCTTACTCAATGAATTCTTATGTTTCCTTCAATCAAGAATATTGAAAATATAATTACTAGGCCTTTATAAATAGATGTTTATGTACCTTATCATAAACAAATAAATGAAGTTTAATATATAAATATCTTCCTCGATGAACTTTTCCACTTCTTCATCTCCCATGTTAAAAAAGACATATCGATGTGCTTCACAATGTAACTTTGCATCCATAAAAAAAATTTAATTTTGTTTCTTCTTACTTCCAATTGGATGACCATTCTTAGGGAATATAGAGGAAATATTCAAAATGAATTCCTGATCTTCAGTTTGGTACCTACTAAATCGTGTCTTCAAACCATCATGTAGATATCTTGAACAAAACGTCAAGCACTCTTCAATAAAATAACCTTCTACTATTGATGTTTCTAGACATGATCGATTAAGAATGAGTCCCTTAAGGTTACATAGGGCCATATTAATGGAATACATCTAATGAGGATGAATAGAACCCTCAAGATTAATTTCATTTACTAAATGAATAGGAAAATATAGCAGTATATCAAAAAATGCTAGATGAAAAATCATTTTAAGGTTATATGTAATTTCACCAATTTCAGACTCCAGTTTTTCAAGATCTCTTAGCCTAATTTCCTTACTACATATGGATCTAAAAAATTTCACATCCTAATCAATGTCAATGCAACATTCTCAGGTAGCACTTTTCTAACAGTAACCTATAGCAAGTGATGCATCATTAAATGAGCATCATGACTCTTGTACCCTGATATCTTCATCTCCTTTATATGTACATGATCTGATATATCTGAAGCACATCCTTTTGGTAATTTGAAATTTTCCAAGACGCTGCTAAACAATTTTTTCTATTCTGGTTCCATGAAGAATGAAGATTGATCCAAACTTATATTTCCAGTACTAACTTCTACTATTTAGCTCCTCCCGTATTCCCATTTCTTGTAAGTCATATCGAGAATTTACATGATCCTTTAAATTTTCATATATCTCCAATAATGTCCCAAGAAAACTATTACATATATTCTTTTCTATGTGCATTGGATCAAGATTGTGCCTAAATTTTTTATCTCGCTAATATGACAATTGAAACAAAATAGATCTTTTCTTCCAAGGACCCTTATTATCTCAAGATCTTTTTTTTGACCTTTATAAAAACATTGTTGAATTCGCACAACTCTTCAAGCACTCATAAACCCGACAAAGGAATGGGTGCAGGTTTATGTTCCTCCTTAACATTAAATGTCTTCCTATCTTTTCACAATGGATGATCATGAGGCAAAAATCTCCGATGACTCAAAAAATAATCTTTCGACTATGTTTGAGATATTGAGACATGTGTTATGATTGCAAGTAGTGCATGCCAATTTTTCCTTAGTTCTCTATCCTGAAAGCATTGCTAATGATGGAAAATCACAGTTGTCCATATTAAGGTTGCACGCATTTTGAATGTTTGTTTGGTTTCAGCATCATATGTATCTATTCCAGATTCCCATAGTTTATTTAATTCATTAATTAGTGGTTGTAAATACACATATATATCACTTCCAGGAGAATATGATCTTGGAATGATCATTGATAACATAAGATACTTTGGCTGCATGCAAATCCATGGTGATAAATTATAGTTCATCAGCATAATAGGCTATAGATAGAAACCATCACTTGGGAGACCTAACCTAACATTATGAGGATCTCTAGAGAAGTCTGGATATAAATGATCAAAATCCTTCCATGCTTGGCCATCAGCAGGATGCCTTAGATTTCCATCATTCGGCCGTTCATTATCATGTCATTTCATTACAACAGCTATTTTAGGACACATAAACATCCTTTGAAGCCTAGGCATTAAGGGAAAGTATGTTAAAACCTTTGTAGGAATTTTAGAGCTTGCATTAGTTGAGGAACCACCAACACTATTCTATCTAGAAGTCCCATATACAGAGCAAACCTCAGCTTTCTTATTGTCCTTCCAGAATAACATACAATCATTAGGGCATGCATGTATTTTTTCATAATCAAGACACAAATCTCTTATGACATTTCTGGCCTTATAGAAAGACTCTGGTATCTAAGCAAAGGGAAATGCCTCTTTTATCAACACTAAGAGATCTGAAAATGCCGCAATACTCAACCCATGCAATAATTTAAACAAGAATAATTGAATGGTAAATTTCAGTTTACTAAAATTTTCACACCTCAGATATAATTGTCATTTTCCTTCCTCCAATAATTTAAAAAATTTCTTTGCATCATCAGGTAATCCCTTTACAACTCCCTCTCCATGCCGTGATTCAACATCTATATTCCTAAATGTATCGTGAAGTAGTCCATCAATAGCATCACGCATATTAGAACCTTCATCATCATTGATTGGATGGTGTGTCTTTCTCGAGGAGGTGGTTTCTCCATGGAAAGTCCATTTGGTGTAACCAACAAGAAACCTTCTTGAAATCAGGTGATCCTCCACCACATCTCTATAATACCAATATTGATTCCTTTCCAAGAAAATATTTCACTCTAGGCTCAAACTCATCAGACCATATTAAATAATTCATCTAACTTTTATCTTCACTATCCATTAAAATCCTACATAACACAATTAAATCACCAAAATTATGATTCATTCAAAGATAAAATATGAAGTTAATATTTACATCCCCTTGGAAACAAGCATCCCAAAATTAAAAAAAATCATCAAATGTAAGGTGAAGTAATTGTAAGTTACTTTCTTTTGCACCGTTCCTTTTTTTTTTCTTTGCTTGTCTTTTGATTTAGAAACTTAAAAAATTATATAGAAGAGTGGACACAAATTACCAATAAACAACTAACTTCTTAATGCAATTAAATAAGAGAAATTCAAAGAACTTATAAAAAATAAAAAACAGTAAAACAACTACATAGATAGATAATTATAACAAAGATAAGGACTTTTGAGATAATGCGGATATCATTGTATATGAAGATAAAATTTAATCTGCCTAGTAACTTACTATCTAATCAAAGTTATCACGTGATGTTGTGATTCTAATTGGAGGTCCCAACTACAAATGAAATTCGAACAAAGACTAGGTGATGATTCTGTATTTAGGAAGGACTGTAGACATCAATATTGGCTTCCCACAAAATATTTGCCCTGTTGGAAAACTGTAATATGAAGCGATAAGGCATGGTCAATAAGTAATAATATTACCTCTATAATAAGAAATAAGATAGCTACCAATGATTTATGATTAGGTTCCGAAAAATCTTAGCTTTCGAGAATCTGAGAATCAGTTGTTGAACTATAAAAAAAGCAATTAGAAAGAAAAAAGTACGCATCCAACTGAAGCCAACCATCACTTTAAGAAATACATATTCTAGAAGCTAAACATTATCCCAGATAACAATTTTACATGTTTATGTAAAACAACAACAACACATCTAGTGTAATCCATTTGGTATTTTTTGACTAGCTTGCTGATTACCCTCTTCAACTTTTTTACTAGAAGCTTGGAGAAAAACTTATAAACTCTAACAATGAGACTCACTGGATTAAATCTCTAATTTCAATTGCCACGGGTTTCGTATTAGATAAGTAATCTGCTATTTTGTATTAGAATTAACTACACACATAGATAGAACTTGATACTATGAAAACTTTCACAACACATCAGTGTGTAGAAGTTAAACTCTAGTAGCTAACATTACGGAGAGAGTTGTTGGATTTCCATATTTTGTTAGGAACCACCATTTCAGTGCTATCAAGAAAACTGTAGATCCTTTTACACAAGTAGTGTACCAGTAAAATGCTGATGCAAACTTTCTAAAGTCCAATGAATTCAACTTTACCATTGTTGTAGTAGGTGAAGTCCTATATGAAGAGATGTTTGGTGACAACACAAATCTTACAATAACAAAACCTGGTCCTAGCACTATCAATATTGTCTATGGTATTGTAAAATGTGTTGTAGTCATGGTGTCTGGTCATCCAGTTGTTCTACAGCCTTATGTCGATAAAATAAATACACTTGTAGCTACATGGCTTCTAGGGATTGAAAGGCATGGTGTTACATATGTTTCATTTGGTGACTATCATTTCACTAGTAAAATTGCTAGGACCTGGTTCAAGTCAGTTGATCATCTTCTTTTGAACATCGGTGATCGCCATTACGATCCCCTCTTTCCCTTTTGATTTGGTCTTACAACCCAGCTAGTGAAATAGAATTAGAAGAAAACATTGATACTATAGTATGCGTGACATTCAGATTTTAAATAGAGCTTCATCATATTAAGAGCTACCTCTGAATACTACTTAATAGAAAGAAAGTACAGAAGGAACTACAAAATCTATGTACAAGTTAATGGGCAAGCACTACTTTAGAGAACACAAGGTATAGTCACTTTCAAGGAAAGCTACTTAGTTATTATTCATTATTGGAACCGGAGAAAAGGTAGAAGGAAGAATATTGTATTGAGGACTTCCCTTTTAATATATATGATGTTGGATTTTTATAATTGTTGTTATTATTATTCTTATCACTCCATTAATTATATTATGATTGTTTGTTATTGTTGGCGAAAGATTATTTCAAAAAGAAAAAACAAGGTTTTAGAAAACCCAATGTTCAAAATATCCACAAATGGGGATAAGTCTTTATGCAAAATCATTTTCCTTTATCTGGCTATCACTTGAACATCGGGCAAATTAGAGATATCTTGATTGTATAAGTGCTATAACTTGCCATTAAGATGCATAAACTGTTCCAAAAATGTAAGGAAAATACTCGAGAAAACTTCTAAAATGGAAACCAAGAATACCTGATAGTAGCTCTACTCCAGTCTCCGGCTTCATTCAAATTCAGCCCCCTTCTCTTGATCCCTGTACTAATCCATGACCAACTTTTGCATCAAAACTATTCAATGTTAAGTTCTCATTGCTTAAATTAAGGACAACACACCACAAATACAATAAGCATAGGGGTTAAAGACTTAACATGCTAGTGACAAACTAAAGAAACTTCTATAATGGAAACCCAGAAAACTCTTGTTGCTTTGCTTTATATCGGAGTAGGCAACAATTCTCCTTTAATGGCTGCAAGATAAAATTCAGGAAAGAACTCAAACATCAAAATATACTTTTTTCTTGAATAGTGGTAACATTTGAAACATCAAAATATACTGAAGCATATATCAATGTTCTCTATCACTGAAGATAATGAGTTCGAGAGATTGTGTGATTTAAACAATATAATCACGTAGTGTACCCATGCTCTATACAACGTGTAATGCCCCTCCATTTGACTATCTTTATAATATAGATACAATCCCTCAACATCTTCACAAATAAATCTCTAATAATATATTTAACAAGCTAATCTAATCACCTACTAATATCAATATGCTAGGAACTACTCTACCTCCTACAACAACAATGTTTATAAGAAACACCTTGGCCTCTTCTTCTCGACCTATTTAGTGTTCAACCTCAAGTACATGTTCTTGGTTAGCTACAAGAAAAAGTTAGCAGGATGTTTGTAAAATCCTAAATATAGAAACTTCTGAGCCTTTAGAACTCAGCCGAAAAATATTTTGTGTTAATTGCCACAACATAAAGCCCGTTTATTATCTAACATCTTTTTCCATTGATAGAGACTCTCTCTAGGGCTTTGGTAATGTGCAATAACATAACCATAAAATGGAAATCAATGACACCCTAACAATTTTCAGTAGTGAAATAAACACAAAAATGGAAAATAATGAAACCCCATAAATACAAATAGAACCAAAAAGATTTGACGAGTAATAACCAGACTCTAGTTCATTGCATAATAACCATCTTTTAAGCATACATTGAGTTTTTAGATCTCAAAACCCTGTGTGATTATAACATTTTACTGTTCTTAAATTCGACACTAACATGTAGATCAACGATAGATATTTCATATGATACACACTCAAATAAAAAGCTAATACATGAATAAAATCAATCAAGCAAGCAAGAAGCAATACCCCATCTAGGATTCATTATATTTTAACTATTTATCAAATTGACAATCAACTTATTGCACTTAAAACCATCTAAGAACAGTTCACTAGTGTTGATCAATCAAGAGGGTTACCACCACTTCTCTATTTTATTGATTGTCCAATACACTTTTACATTTTGTGCCACACTTCACACTTCTTTTTTCATCCTAAGGAGCAATAAAGAGCCACAACACACAATTACCAAAACCCAAAAACAATTAGTCACCCGTTACCATTAACAAGCTCAAAATCATGCCTTGTTAAGTCAAAAAATGCACGTGATACAACAACATACCCAGTGCAGTCAAGATTGTAGTGTGTATGCAGACCTAACCCCTACCTCTGAGTTAGAGAGACGTATTCTGATAGCCCTTAATCTCAAGACAAAAGCAGTCTAGAGAGAAATAAAGGAAGTACAATAAATAATAGAAGTAATAGAAAGTCAGTACTACAACAAATAATACTATAATCGAACCACATGAAACATGGCTAATAGCACATAAATATCGAAAACTCAGAAACAATAAAACACCCATAAGAATGGATATAGAAATAGCTCAAAATTTTATCTTTTGCTCATGAATTCAATTGAAAAATCAAAAAGGAAAGTTGGGATTCACAAATCACCAATACCCATTTCCTTAAAGAAGCTTAAAATCTTATCTTTTTATCAAGAACTTCAATAAAAAAATCAAAAAGAGAAGCTCAGACCCTCAAACCTTCAAACATCCATTGACTAAGTGCTTCAATTTACAATATTTCCAAAACAAATATTCATATTTACGTTGATGATATCTGCACTTGAAGTGTTAATCAACCATTGTGCAACCCACTCTTATGTTTGACATTAGCAATATATTTAGAAATATTAGGAAGGGATTCAACTTACTATTAGGATTCAGCTACTACATCTGTTTGCTCTTTCTACATAAATTAGGTCATTGTAAATCGGAGAGGTAGTCGGAGTGGTGGTCGGAATGGTAGTCAGAGCGGCAGTCAACAGTCGATAGTTGGCTCATACTATATTAAAATGTTTGTCGACTGCAAGTGAGTGAGTGTGTGTCGACTGAGAGTGAATTGAGAGTAAAAATTTTTCTTATATATTTCTTTAGTTTTTGTTTTATATTTTTTAATTTTTTTGTGGATTTTGTGAAAAAATAGGGAGGGAAAAAATGAAAACTAATGCAATAACTTTTTTTTCCCAATAAAGTGTTTCCATAGGTGACTTTATGGCAACAGTTCAAGTAACTATTGGTATAAGACACCCTATTGTAACAGTTATCCATCAATAGCAATGGTTATAGAATTACTAGACCATGTTTTTACAATGGTTGGAACTGTTGCAATAGACCATATATCACAACGCTTTTGCAACCTTCACCAAAAAGTCTGTTTCCATAGGCCCATTTTCTAGTAGTGCTTGCTGATTCACTTTTGCAGATGAAGGAATCAGAGTTGCACCATTTGTTTCTAGTACCATATTTTCTAGAACTACCATTTTTTTTCTCCTCATCTACCAATTCTTCATTTTGAGCAAGGTTTGGGGCATCCTGTTGTGGGGAAGGAAATGGTGATATCTATCTTACTGGTCCTCCATCTTCCAATTATCTACCCCTAGAAGGTGTTGCTCTCTATTCTTTTCTTATAACTCTACCCCTGACTTGAGGCCTGCCTTAAACTGTAGACACAATGACTGATACAGGTGTTGCTGTAGGCGTGGCTACAACAGCTACTACTGCTTGATTAGAATGAGGATTAACTATATATGAATAAGAGTAAATAAGTTAGATACCATTTTGTATCACAAAATATGAATTGGAATCAAGTAATAGCATGAAAAGAAGAAAGAAAGGATTTTTTTGCTAAAGCCCTATAGAAAACCAAAGAGAAGTACAAATATCTATGTACCATTATATAGGAATCTACTAGTCCTATTTTTGTATTATGTAATCTATAAATCTAGTGCGTTTGTACTATATTTGTCATGACCCAAATAGTCATGATTTGCACCCACCCTAACCTATGGCTAGAGAACCATGATTAACCCAAATCCTCAAGAAACCTAATACCACATTTAGATTCACTTTACATTAATTTATCATTCAAAAAGTCTAAACTATCTTTATTAATTAGTCAAGAAATCAAACTCAAACCAATGAAATTATCCAACCACTAATAGAGTGCAAAAACCTCTATTTATTATAATCTCTGGGACTTAAAGTCACCATACCCAAACAACTAAGAATGTATAAATAGGTAACTAATAGACTATACAAAGCATGCAAGGAAAAATATAAAAATTTTAATCCCAAACCAAGGGAGATAAAAACAAATCAGAAGATTCAATGGTTACCCGGTCATAATGCTTACCTCTTGAACCTGAGTATAGAAAGGCTAGCTAAATTGTCTTATCATAAATGACAAAGCATGCTTTGTAATCTACCAAAAGAAGAACATGTGTAGAATTAGTACATCAATAAGTATTGGTAGACATCATAGGTCGATTCAACCCCGCACCATACAAATAGGTAATTAAATAAATGCAAAGCAATTATCACCAAACTTATAATAAAAGAAAAATCTGCAATTATGACACTTTAATTTGGAGGGAAAACAAACTCATACTTATGTATGTTTATAGTTAGTCAAATTCAACAACAAGTTGCATCTATTATATGATTATAACTAAACATTATATGAGTGAATGCATAAATATAAGATGTACACATATTCTCTATCTCTTTTCTATCTCATCAACATTATAATAACCTAATCCATCATAACTAGAAAATTTCTTAATATTAGAATGGATATGGGGATTATCAGAATTACGTTCATAATCTTGTATGGGGCAATGCAAGTTAAATTTTCAAACTTAAAATATTATGATCGACTAATGTTCTATTGCTAGAGAGGGATTTATTGTATATAGTGGTGTTTTCATAGCAACATGCATGCCACTATAGCAACATGACGCAACCAAAAACCCTTTTAAATGTGTTTTAATTTTTTCTCTCCATAAGTTGAAAACATCAATATGGGAGGGCCCTAGAAACTGTTAAGGTTTCATCCCATGTCTTGGAGCTATAGAGAAAGGAACATAGGTGTGAATAGGGTGCAAATCCATGGAACTTTGAGAAATAACACATCTGTAATCTTTGAACAATTTTGGAATTTGCATTCATTCATCCTTTTTGAAGTTAGTTGACATCTAGGTAAGCTAAGGTTAATTGAGTACCATAGACCTGGGTTGGAAAGGATAAATTTAACATAGATGGATGGGAAAATTCATGATTTAGGCCTTTGAGCATGGAGATTTATTAAAATCGGCTAAAGTTAGGGTAGCTCATGGGAAAGTGGTTGTTTCATATACCTTATCATGCTATGTTGTAGTTATCCTATAAATTGGGTGTTTCACTATTATAGACTCATATTTTGGTAATAGAAAGGGAAAATTATTTGTCATTAGATAAACTCCTAAAGAAAGTGATGATATTGCATGGGTGTTGGTAAACTCCCAAAAAAAATTAGGTTAAACTCGATTGATTGTTTTAATAAAAGAGGGAATGAGTTACTTGACATGTTTAGGGCTCTAGAAGGTAGTGTAGATAATGGTATGGTAGCATAATCCAATTTTTACTATATGTTCATGTTGACTATTTTTAGTTTAGCTGGTCAGTGCATGTTATTTGGTGTGGTCAATTTAACAATTTTATCTAGTTGTATAACATTGACCTACTTTATGTGTAAATGAGGAATGTTTTAGTCTTTGAACATTCTCTCAATAGAATAAGGATGGAAGAATCATACATGGCTGGAATTTATCCCCTGTAGGTAATGACTAGAGGGTGGTTATGATACCCATAGTGTATATGTATGATGTTCAGGTGATTTTGACAATTTCATGAGCAAATCGAGAAATTTATTAATATGTTTTTTTTATTAAATTATCTTAACATGACTAAGTTTGATTTGATTATTAATTCTAGTTGGTTGTTTGACTTGTTATATAATCTCTTGTGGTGAAATAACCTTTGTGGTTAAGGATGAATAAGGTAATATGTATAAAAAGGATTGTATAAAGATAGTTATAAGTTATTGGTTAGGTACGGAATAACATCTCGGGGTCTTGTTGATGGGCTACTTGTCCGAGTGAGTTAGTTTCCAGAATACTTGTTTGACTTAATAAGGCCTTGACTCATGTTAGGATTATCTTGGAATTAGTTGTTTTTTTATGATTTTTGGTAGTCCACAGTGTATGGTCAAACTGAGTAGTTTAGGTAGTGGATTCATAAGGGTAGGAGGGTACCTCAAAGCCCATTACCGGGAAATTAATTAGAGGTAACTAGACTAATTTGGGAACTGGGCTAAGTAGTATTAGGTGTCCATATTTGGGAAATGGGAGACATGGTGTTAGGTTATGAAATTTAAAAAATGTGTGTTTTATTTCAACATTTATGATACGTTTGTATAATCCAATTTGGGTTGATTGATGAAGCTTACCAGTATGCGTTGTTTTTGCTGATATTACTCTTGATATACCATTTTTGGTGGTGTAGTTTTTGTAGGAATTAATGTTGGGTTCATTACTATTGAGGTTAGTAATTCTCCAGCAACTCCTACTCCTTTTACTCTAGATGGAAGTTGTGTCCAGTTCTACTTTTCTTTGAGAAGCTCTTATTCCTATTTAGATTAGATACCAAGGTGGTTTATATTTTCTGCATTTGTTTTCTAAAAACTTGTCATGACCCAAACCAAGGCCAGGTCATAATGGGCATATCATGTCCCACGTAGACCGGGGACCACTCCTTCGCACCTAACCAAACAATACCATATCCGTTCTGTCAGATGAATTCCAAAAATATAACAAGTTAGGATGAAACAAGCTTAAAGAAAATCAGCACACGTCTTTCACTGATGACCTATGACCGGCGAAACAACCGACCAACATCACCCAATATCCATAGTAATCCAAAAAAAGCCTTCTAAGCAAATAACCAAACTAGTCTTGGTCAAGACATGTCCCTGACTCTGAAAAATGACAATGAAAATGATAATACTAATGATAATGAAAGTATCTATCAACTCAAATCTATGAATGACAACTGGTGAAATGCCTTAACCTTCCAGGGGATGGAAGCTCACCACTTCACCATAACACAACAAACTGAGCCGACCGAACTAACTTTGCGTATAAAAAGTATAAGTAACTCCAATACCTGCATCACATAGGGATACAATGTCCGAAGATGGTTACTGGATGAACACTAGCATGTAACTCAGGGATATGGATAACAAAATTCCATGATCAATAGTTAAAAATCATTCAAAAGCAATGCACATAATTAAATGCATATATATCACATGCCAAGATTGGGAACAAGACTTAACATGCTCTTTAAAAATCTAGCCTAGATTGTGTAGCTCAACCGTAATAATATACGAAGACACCCACGGGCTATATGGGCCCAACTCTCCCCCAACTGGTAGGGTCGCATTGCGTGTGGCTGTACAAACCAGAGGGTGTACATATGCATTATGGGGGACTCAAACTTCTCTATATATGAAGGTAACATGAGCACTAAATCGTGTAATAAGAAGTAGGGGACTCAAACCTCCCAATCATATGATAATAATAAGGGGGACTCGAACCTCCCGATCATATAGACCCCCGTATTGGCAACTCCGGTTTCCAGTTTTGGTCCCTCGGGACCTGAACATTCATGACTTAGCTACACGACCCTTATCAAAGCCTAATTAAAACAAGCATCACACATTCCCATTTATTGAACCACATTAAACATTAAGGTATACATTGTTAGAATCGCCATTCCAACTAAACTTCTATGGTAACATCAATATGCTACACCAATTATATTTACTTGGGGAAAATCACAATCCCCGTGGTTCAATTTTACAAATTCCCATATTTCTCATAATTTAAAACCAATTTCATACTATGGGGTTGGGGTCATAACCACTTCAAAATTCATAAGTTTGGAAAATCACAATCTCTAATTCGTTCACCATTCCCATGCATCAAATTGACTCTAAAACCATCATTTAAACTTAACCCACCCAAGGATAAATATGAAATATCTCATATACAATAGTTATACAAAAACCCTCAACCCATATTATCAAAATCAACAGAATTATCCCTTGAACAACACTTTAAAACATATGCTTTTAAAAATTAACAATGAGGGAAGAGTAACATGCCTGAAATACCTAAGATTATAGAGAGAATTCAATCCTTAAAGCTCTACTTGACCTACTTCCTAGAAACCCTAAGTATGGCTACTTAAGAGAATTTAAGAGATCTTTTGAAAGTGTTTTACTGAGTTAAGAATGCTAATGGGGTCCCTGTTAGGGTTTTACATTGTGGGTTCAATTGTGGTAGAGGGGAAATATCCAAAGTGCCCTTAATGAAATGACTAAAAATTTATCACAAGTAACTACAGGTTACTATACGACTTGTATAGCCAAATTATGACTCATCACAAAGAGTCGTAGTCAATAGAGAACCACTAAGGCCCATACTGGTCTGGCTTTGATTCATACCACCACAAAACATACTTGACGACTCATAAACATTTCTCATACTCAAGACAACAATAAATTTGGGATGACACATTGGAAACCCTACGATTTGGACATAACGACTCGTCATGAGTCTTTAAGAATCGTGGCCTCAGGCAGTAATGAAGATAGTGTCTTGGGACAAACTTTTTGGACACCTTACAAATTGGTCCTTAAGACCCGTAAGTAGTCTTGATGACTAGTGGATATCTACTAGTACTTAGAGAAGAATACTAAGCCACTTGTTCTTATTAACTCATGACCTAGTTCCTATGACCTATCATGACTCCCTACGACTCGTAAGGGGAGTCATAGTTAGGACAATGAGGATAAAATCTTAGAAATTTTTCAAGGACCAAAAACCCAGGGTGTTACATACTTCCCCCTTAGGATCATTCATCCTCAAATGATAGTACTAGGCATTTATTAGCATGATTTGACTCCATATACGACTACTCTTACCTTTAACTACAACAAAAAACAAAGATGGCAAGGAAATAACCATTTCTTTTACTAAAGTCAGAAAATAAAGATGTTAAGGAATACACATACCTCATGTACGATTTTTTGGAATGGGAACAAGGATGAATACTTGGACTTCATGTCCTCCTCGGCTTCCTAAGTAGCTTCTTCAACCTTTTAGTTCCTCCAAAGGACCTTTATCAAATCCATATCCTTAGTCTGCAACTGACAGACTTGCCGATCCAAAATCACAATCAGGACCTTTTTGAATGACAAGGAATCTAAAATACCTACCTCCTCTAAAAGAACAACCGTCAAAGGATCACCCACGCACCTTCTCAACATCGAAACATGATACACCAAATGAATGGAGCTCAAACTAGAAGGAAACACCAATTCATAAGTGATATTACCAACCCTTTTTGCAACCAAGTACGAACCAATATAATAAGGACTGAGTTTCCCCTTCTTACCATACTACATCACTCCCTCTATGGGGGACACCTTAAGGAAACACCCAAGCACCAAAACTAAATTATAACTCCCTTCTCCTAATATCTGCGTAGGAATTTCGGCAACTTTGGGTGGCCTTAAGTCTATCTCTAATCACCTTAACCTTTTCCATTGATTTGTAAACCAAATCAGGGACAAACAACTTATTCTCACCAACCTCAAACCACCTAATAGGATATCTACACCTCCTACCATATAAGGCCTCAAACAAAGCCATACAAATGCAAGAGTGATAACTTTTGTTGCAGGAAAATTCTATGAGAGGCAAGTGTTCAACACTAATATGACCAAAATAAAAAATACAAGCCCGCAATATTTCCTCCAAGACCTAAATTTTTCTTTCTACTTTCCCATCTGTCTGCAGGTGGAAAGTGGCATTAAAGGTTGCCTTAGTCCCCAAGCCTCGCTGGAACGACCTTCAAAAGTAAGATGAGAACTAGGTACCCCAATCGAATATGATAAAGACTGGAGTACTATGCAACTTCAAGATCTCATAAATGAACAACTTGGTATAATCCTCAAAAAATAAATTAGTCCTCACTGGCAAGAATTAAATAGACTCGGTCATCCTATCCATAATTATCCAAATAGAATCAAATTATTGGTGAGATTGCGAATGACTGGTAACGAAATCCATATTAATTACCTCCGATTTCCACACCGATAGTTCAATCTCTTGAGTCTACCTACTAGGCCTCAAGTGCTCTACCTTCACTTCCTGACACATCAAGCACTTGGCCATAAAATTGGCCAAATCCTTCTTCATATTACTCCATCAATAAATCTCCTTAAGACCATGATACATTTTTGTCAAACCAAAATGGATAGTACAACGCGACTCATGAGATTTGGCCAAAATTCTTCTTCGCAACCTATCAACATTGGGAACACATAATCTTCCTTGGTTTCTCGATATACCATCACCACTAATTTTGAAAATCATCAACTTTTGCCTACCTACATCAATCTTGATTTGCATCAGAATAGGATCAAACCCTTCATTTTTCTTTACTTCAGTACCAACAAATGACCTTTCCACCCATTGAATAATCACACCACCATCCTCGATATCCAAGAGATGAACTATGAGATTAGCCAAAGGATGAATATCCTTCACTAAATCCCATTTATCCTTATCTACATGAGATAAGCTTCCGATGGACAACCTGCTAAGAGCATCAACAACCCCATTAGCTTTTCCTGGATGATAGTAAAGACTCATGTAATAGTCCTTGATCAAATCAAGCCATCTCCTTTGCCTGAGATTCAATTCTTTCTAAGTGAACACTTATTGCAAGTATTTATGATCAGAATAATTATCAACATAGACCCATATAAATAATAGAGTTAGATTTCAAATGCAAATATCACAACCAACTATCCTAAATTATAGGTTAGATAATTCTTCTTATGAATTTTCAAACATCTAGAAGCATAAGCAATCACCTTGCCATTCTACATCAATATGCAACCCAACCCTACTTGGGATGCATTATAATAGACAACAAAACCCTCAGTGCCCTCAGACAGAGTCAAGGGGGCAGTAATAGAAGAGAAACTCTCCACAAACCTTCTATAATAATCAGATAAACCCAAAATGGTTTGAATGTTGGATGGAGTAGTGACCCAGATAAGTCACAACATATAACCAGAATTCAAACTTAGGAAAATTTTTATATAAATATTGATCTTTTTTGGTCTACCACAAGAGGCTGAGATGATCAGTATGATCCATCTCACTCTTATAATATACCAAAATATCATCGATAAATACAATCATGAATAAATCCAAAAACTAACAAAAAACATCGATTCATATAATCTATGAATGCTACAAGGGTATTGGTCAAACCAAAGGACATAGCCAAAAACTCAAAATAACTATACAGGGTTCGAAAAGCAGTCTTAGGGATATCTACCTCCCTAATTTTTAACTAATGGTACCCAGACCAAAGATAAATCTTAGAAAAGAAATTACAATCCTAAAAATAAATCCTTGAAAGTAAATACTTATTCTTCACGATCACCTTATTCAATTAGCGATAATAAATACATATTAGAAGGGAACCATATTTCTGACGTACAAAAATAAAAGGAGCATCCCATGAAGACACACTAGGGCGCATAATACCCTTGTCAAAAAGATGCTTCAACTGTACCTTCAGTTCTCTCAACTCAGCTGGAGTCATTATGTAAGAAAAGATAGATATAGGATGAGTGCCCAAAAGAAGATCAATCCGAAAATTAATTTCCCTATTGGGAGGAACACCAGAAAGATCATTAGGAAACACCTCGAGAAACTCATAGACCACAGGGACAGTCTGCAAGGAAGGACATTTAGACCTAGAATCCTTAACATGTATTAAGTGATAGAGGCACCTTTTTGAAACTAATTTCAGGGATCTAAGATACAAGATGAACCTTTTCTTAGGCACTAGGGAACTACACTCCTACTTGATCACCGGCTTATTAAGGAAAATAAAACATACCCTATTAGTTCGACAATCAAGATACACAAAGAATGAATGCAACCAATCTATCCCCAAAATCATATCAAAGTCTAACATGTTAAACATTATTAGGTATGCCAAGGTCTTTCTACCATTGACCAATATCACTCAACCCATATAAACCCTACTATCCATAATGGAGTCACCCATCAAGGTGGACATAGAGAAAGGGTCTGAAATACATTTAGGATCAATACCAAAATGGATTTGCCACATAAGGGGTCACATAATAGAGAGTAGACCCAGGTTCAAGCAGATAATATACATCATAAGAAAATAGTTTGAGCGTACCAGTAACAACATTGAGGGACACTTTGGAATCTTAGCGAGTAGCTACAAAGTATAATTAGTTCTGACAAGTGCCTGGGTTGGAAATGAAGGAAACAACCTTTGGAGCGAAAGTTGGTAAAGTAGCAACAGGAATCATATTTGCTCTAGAATCAACCTTAGAAGGATAATCCCTTTGCATATGACCAATCTAACCACATTTAAAGTACTTGTTCCTCCCTTCTTAATAAACACCATGGTGCACCTGACCATAAAATCTACAAGGAGGAATAATGGAGCTGACTGAGTCCCACTAGCCTACGACTAGGCTCCTGGTGCTCTAAAAATACTATAATAATGAGGAAAATGATCACCCGATGGATTTGGATAAGGTGCATGTAACACCCCACAAAAAATCGTCCATGCTTTAGCTCGTGGTAATATGCTCTTAGAGTTAAATGACTAGAATTATGTCAAAGAAGCTTAGGCTTATTTTTTACTTCCAAAGTGAATAAATTTTAAACCATATATAATTTCCCTAATTTTGAATTTTTATCATGTGGGAAATTGAATGAGATTTCCATCAATATAAGATTCACCCAAATCCGATACTCAGGCAAAAAGTTATGCCTAATTTAAGCTTTAGTCATAACACACCATCATTTTGGTGCTTGGCGCGTTATGGAGGGTGGCTATTTAGTAATTTTTGAATTCCAGTAGCATAGCACAATTGTTGTGCATCGCACAGAAGTTTCAGGTCCTAACCAGTGGGACAACATGACGGCTCCGCATTGCGGTGACCTTAAGAATCTCCCTTGTGAATTTCTAGTGAGCCACTACAATTGTGGCACGTCGCGGTGACCCATGAAATCGGGATCCTAGTCATAGTTTTAGTCCATCTCAGTAAGGTTATATTGGGTATTTTCCACCCCCTTATCAACCTAAACATGGGATTTAATCCTAAATGACTTCATTATTGATATTTTTATGAAAACCATCAAGAACACTCCTTAGGGTTTCAAACAAGAAAAACCAAATAACTCAAGATTTAACCGTGGGTTTTCAAGATTGATTGAGGATTTAGAATCCTTAAATTGTAGGCTTTAATAATCATCCATCAAATTTTTAAATTGAGGTATGTGGATTTTATCCTAAAAACTACATGGGCTTGTAAACACTAGAACATGATTTAAAGATTATCAAGCATGAATTTAGAAAGGGGTTTTTGAAATACATGATTCATTCTGCATTATAAATGTTTAATTATATTGTTGATTTGGTCTTTAGACCTTTCCCCCTTAAATTGATTTACATGTATATGTATATGTATGAAAATTTAGATTTAAGATTGTTTGAGAGAACAACTTATGAAATCCCTCTCTTGTGGTGACGTTAAGTTTATGATCTTAATGTGAAGGATTTGAAATGCATGATTTATGGCTTGAAATTTGTTTACTCAAAAGCCATAGCATTTTTAGCATGATTTAGAGATTTAAGAGAGGGAGTTTTTTTATGTAAATATATTTTTTTAAAAGAGAAAGATTTGCATGAGATTAAGAGATTTAACATGACCACCTTGATTATTAAAAGCTTGACAAAGAGAGTTGCATACATGTGCTTACATGATTTTTAGAGAAAGAGTTCTTTGAAATGATTTATTGCTATGGTGGTCCTGAATTTATGTTTTAAAAATAGAGATTGTAATATGCTAATAATGGCTCAGATATGTGACTTGTAAGTCAATGGTATGACACTACCATAAGTATGTATGCCATAACAGAGTATGTTTTCAGAGTTTGATTTCAGAGAATGCATATTTTAAAGAGTTAAAAGTGGGCTTGAAGACGGTTAGGTGGTTACTCGAAGAAGGTTTGAGTTCAAGTAACTCTTAGCCCAAAACCATGATTTACCGATCCGGGTATATTATTTTTATGCTGGCAACAGCCGTGTGGCATAGCAGATTCAGAGACTCCAACCCTTGTAGCATATTTAGGTTGAAGGCTTCCCCACTGAGTCAATGGCGGATTCTATATAGCCCATGTAATTTCAGAGTTGTAGGGTGTACCGCTTAGTGCAGAAGTAAAACTAAGAGTGTCTCAGAGTTCCAATGATTTTACAGAGTCTTTTGAAAATACCCATGATATTTCTTGGTATTTCATATATTGATTAAATATTTTAAATTGCTCTCATATATGTTGAATATAAACTAGTATTTTGGATCTGCCCTGCGTACCAGTACATCTGTATTGACCCCATACCTCCCAAGTTTGGCGGCTCAGTCTAAGAGTCCAGCCAATTAGTAGAGTATTTCAAAGAGAAGTAATTCATTCAGTGGTGAGCCTTCTTTGTTCCAGAAGGCCTGTTATTTCAGATAATGTTATTCCGTTGGTTTGGTTTACTGGGGCCCTTGTCCCAGTTTTCAAAATAGTTTTGAGATATAGTTGAGATTTCACAGACTGAGTCAAATCTTATTCAAATGTTTTGAATTGTAATTTTCTTTCTTACTTCTTGAAACTCAGAGTTAATTACCATGTTTCTATATCAGATAGTATTTTTGCATATTCTCTTATTATATGAATGTTGTGAGTGACTACCAGATAGAGTTGGACATTCATGCCTTCAGGGTTTGGTATGTCTGTCATGGCCAGGCCCTAGTTCGAGTCATGACAAACTTGGTATGAGAGCACGATTCATGGTCCCAGGGCGTCTGTAAAATTACATCGGGTAAAATTTTTTTTATGGGTATGTAGCGAGCTACACTTACATGCAGAAGGCTACTAGGAGTTTAGGAATGTTTTCTCTTCTTCGTGGTTTAGCTCATACTTCATAGTCTGAGTTGTCCCTAATAGATGATCTATTGTGTTCAAAAAATCAATCATACCTCCTCATCGTACTATCGATCAAAATGCACAGACAGATGAGGTCTATCCTACTCATGGGATGAGGACCCAAAACAAAGCTCAGAATCTGGAGATTAATGCTACTCTGGGAGTCCCACCTACTCAGACTAGCCCACTTAGGGCACCTAGAGCTCCCTGAATGGGGACTAACCGCACCCAGCCTCGTGAGAGAGAGGTATCTAATGCAGAATTTAGACAGTCTATTTACATACTTGCCTATTGGTTGCCACACAGACTCAACGGTTGGAAGATATTGGGTTTGTATCTATTTTGTCTAAGGCTACAAGAGTGGCCAGTTCATGAAGATGAACCCGCCCAAGTTTACTAGTACCAAGGAAGAAGAAGATCCATAGGAGTTTGTGGATGAGATGGAGAAGATCTTTAAGGTGATACATATAGATGAGGTAGAAGGGGTTGAGTTAGTGTCTTAGCAGCTTAAGGATGTAGCAAACCAATGGTATAGCGAGTGGGAAGATTTAAAGAGTGAGCATGCTAAGCCCACAGTTTGGGCCGAGTTCATGGAAGCCTTCCTTTATCGATTCTTTTCTCTTGAACTGAAGGAGGCTAAAGCTGAAGAGTTTATGAATCTAAAGCAGGGTAAGATGAGTGTCCATGAGTAAACTCAGAGGTTTATCCAACTAGCTCGCTATGCTCCGTAGATGACTAGTAACATGATCTAGAGAGAAGGACAGACAGGCAAAGAGAGCCAAAATAATAGACTAGAGCTACAGTCAGTAGCAGAGTGGAAATTAGGGTAACAAATAATAGAAGAAAAAGAATTAGGGTAATACGCAGTCCACAGCTAGTGCCTCGGTAACTAGACCCCCATTCGAATAGCACACTCAGGATTTTCAGTATAGGCAGGGGCCAAGAATTTAGGGTTAACAGTCTCACAGAAGTGTAGCTTAGACCTCTCGGACATACCTGTACTGTGAGAAATATGGGAGGAATCATTTAGGGAGATGTTAGTTTGGTGCTATGGTGTCTTATTCGTGCGGCCAGCCAGGCCATATCCAGAGAGAATGTCCAATAGCAAAGGGTAATATTGGTGGGTCCAAGTTATAGGCTAATTCTTTTACACCACCACCACCTCAGAAGGGTACCACTTGAACCACCGAAAATTGCTGCAACCAATTGTATGCCTTGACCAACCGTCGAGAGGCAGAAGCCTTACCGAATGTAGTTACTTGTACATTGCAAATCTTTTCTCGTGATGTTTATGTGTTACTTGATCCCAGGTCTACCCTGTCTTAAGTGACCCCTTATGTAGTTGTTCATTTTGAGTTTTGAGTTCGATGTAATTACCGAACCTTTTTCTATTTCTATTCCGGTAGGAGACTCTGTTGTGGCTAGGAGGGGTATAGAAATTGTGTGGTGATTGTTTATGGGTGGGATACTATAACAGACCTCATAGACATAGACATGGTTGGTTTTGATGCTATCTTAAGGATGGATTGGCTTCATTCGTGCTATGCCATGCTAAATTATAGAACCCAAAAGGTTACTTTCTCTTTCCCGAATGAACCAGCAATAGAATGGGAGGGACATTCTTTAGCACCTAGAGGGAAGTTCATCTCTTGTCTCAGAGCCCATAAACTCATTTCTAAGGGTTGTTTGTATTATCTTATTTTGGTTAAAGATTTGAATACCGAAGCTCTTCTCTTCAGTCCGTCCCTATTGTGAATGAGTTCCCCGATATTTTTCCAGATGATCTCCGAAGAATACCACCAAATAGGGAGATTGATTTTGGTATTAATTTGTTGATAGATACCCGTCCCATCTCTATTCTGCCATATAGAATGGTTTTTGTAGAGTTGAAAGAGTTGAAAGAGCAGCTAGCAGATTTTCTACATAAATATTTTATCCATCCTAGTATTTCTCCTTGGGTGCACCTATACTCTTTGTCCAAAAGAAAGATGGTTCCCTTCATATGTGCATAGATTACTGCCAGTTGAATAAGGTCACAATTAAAAATAAATATCCTCTTCTTAAGATTGATGATCTTTTTGACCAACTTCAGGGTGCTAAATATTTTTAAAAGATAGACCTTCATTTGGGATATTATCAATTGAATGTTAGGGAGTCAGATATTCCCAAAACAGCATTCTGAACCAGATACGATAATTATGAATTCTTAGTTATGTCCTTTAGGTTAACTAACGCCTCTGCGGCTTTCATGGACCTTATGAATAGGGTGTCCTATCATTTTCTAGATCTATTTGTTATAGTTTTCATTGATGATATTCTAATTTATTCAAGAGTGAGGATGACCATGCCAATCACCTCTGAATCATCCTTTAGACTCTCAAAGATCATGAGTTGTATGCGAAATTTTCCAAGCATAAATTCTAGCTTAATTCTATTGCTTTCTTGGGGAATATCATGTATAGTGGCGGGATTAAGGTTGATTCCCAGAAGATTGAGGCAATGAGAAAATGGCCCAGACCCATAACTCTAATCGATATTTGAAGCTTCTTGGGTTTGGCAAGGTATTACAGAAGATTTGTCGAGATTTTTTCTTCCATAGATGCACCACTTACTTAATTGACTCCTATGAGAATAGTTTTGAGAAGTTAAAAGATAAGTTTACAAATGCTCCTGTTTTAACTCTTTCGGAAGGTACGGAAGGATTCGTTGTGTACTGTGATGCATCCCGCATGGGACTTGGGTGTGTACTTACGCAGCATGGTAAAGTGGTGGCTTATGCATCAAAGTAGTTAAAAGTGCAAGAGCAAAATTACCCCACCCATGACTTGGAGTTAGCAGTTGTGATGTTTGTGCTCAAAATCTAGCAACATTATCTCTATGGGGTACATATTGATATATTTACTGACCACAAGAGTTTGCAGTATATTTTCTCACTGAAAGAATTAAATGTCAGGCAATAAGGTTGCTTGTAACTTTTAAAGGATTATGACATAAGCCTGCACTACCATCCGGGCAACGTAAATATGGTAGAAGATGTCCTCAGTAGGTTATCTATGGGTAGTCTTTTGCATGTTGAAAAGAGAAATAGGGAGAAGGTAAAAGATATTCACTGACTTACAAATCTAGGAGTGCTACTCTTAGATTCTGAAGATGGGGGAGTGGTTGTTCATGAGGTCGCTAAATCTTCCCTTTGTGTTGTAGTTAAAGATAAGTAGGTTGAAGATCCCATCTTGTTGCAGATCAAGAAAGATGTGGGTCAACAGAAGGTGATGTCTTTTGAAATTGGTGGTGATGGAGTTTAGAGATATCAGGGCAGACTATATGTTCTAGATGTAGATGGGTTACGAAAGAGGATTCTTGAAAAGCTCACACTTCAAGGTATGTTTTTCACCCAGGCTCTGCTGAGATGTATCATAATTTGAAAGCTATTTGCTGGTGAAATAATATAAAGCGTAATGTGGCTAATTTTATTACCAAGTGTTTGAATTGTCAACAAGTAAAAGTAGAGCATATGAGGCCAGGTGGTACTTCCCAGGAGATAGCCTTGCCTTTATGGAAATGGGTGATGATAAATATGAACTTCATAATGGGACTTCCGAGGTCCCGAAGCTAGTATGATTCAATTTGGGTGATTGTTGACCGACTGACCAAGTCAGGCCACTATCTGCCTGTCAAAACTAACTATTCAGGAGATAACTATGCCAAGCTGTAGATTGAGAAGATAGTACATTTGCATGGAGCACCGGTATCCATTATATCTGACTGAGCTAAGCAATTCTCTTCACAATTTTAGAGGTTTTTTTAGAGGGGTTTAGGTACCCAAGTAAACCTAAGTACTGCATTCCACCCTCAGACTGATGGGCAAGCTGAGCGCACCATCTAGACTCTTGAGGATATTTTAAGTGTCTGCATAATTGACTTCAAGGGGAGTTGGGTGGATCACATTCCATTGATAGAGTTAGCATATAATAACAGTTACCACACTAGTATTAAGATGGCTCCTCTTGAGGCATTGTATGGAAGAATATGTAGGTCGCTAATAGGGTGGTATAAAGTGGGTGAAACTCAGTTGTTTGGGCCTGATATTGTCCATCAAGCAATGAAGGATGTGAAAATTATTAGAGAACGACTTAAGACATCCTAGAGTCGACAGAAGTCCTATGCCGATGTTATAAGAAGAGAATTAGAGTTTGAGGTTAGTGATTGGGTATTTCTTAAAGTTTCTCCTATGAAGAGAGTCATGCATTCCGGGAAGAGAGGTAAGCTGAGTCCTTGTTATATAGGGCCATACCAGATTTTGAGAAGGATAGGGAAAGTTGCTTATGAGTTAGAGTTGCCTACAAGTTTAGGCTATGTTCATCCAGTATTTCACATATCCATGCTAAAGAAATGTATTGGAGACCATTCCCTAGTGTTGCCTATAGAGGAGATCAAGGTGATAGACTCATTAGCATATGAAGAGGAACTTATTGCAATCTTAGATCGCCAAATTCAAAAGTTGAGGAGCAAAGAGATAGTGTCAGTTAAGGTGTTGTGGAGAAATTTTAAAGTTGAGGAAGCAACATGGGAATCAAAAAATGACATGAGAGATAGATACCCAAACATGTTTGATCCGGTGGATGACGAAATAGAAGGTACAATCCTTGTCTTATTCTTTTATGTCCTTAGTATACTTTAAATTGTACTTGTCTATGTTCTGCGTTATCATTTGGGGACGAATGATCCATGAGGGGGATAATGTAACACCCCGTAAAAAACTCATCCATGCGTTAGCTCGTAGTAATATGCTCTTAGAGTTAAATGATTAGAATTATGTCAAAGAAGCTTAGTTTTATTTTTGACTTTCAAAGTGAGTAAAGTTTAAACCATATATAATTTACCTAATTTCAACTTTTTATCACATGGAAAATTGAATGAGCTTTCCGTTGATATAAGATTCTCCCAAATTCAATACCCAGGCAAGAAGTTATGGCTAATTCAAGTTCTAGTCGTAAAACACCGTTATTTTGGTACTTGGCGCATCACGGAGGGGGCCTATTTAGAAATTGTCAAATTTCAGTAGCATAGCATGATTGTGGTGTGTCGCGCTGAAGTTTCCAGTCCCAACCAGTGGGACAACGTGATGGCTCCGCTTCGCGGTGACCTTAAGAATCTCACTTGTCAATTTCCAGTGATCCACCGCGATTATGGTGCATCACGGTGGCCCATGAAATTGGGCTCCTAGTTATATTTTTAGTCCATCTCTTTAAGGGTATATTGGGTCTTTTCCACCCCGTTATCATCCTAAACACTGGATTTAATTCCAAATGACCTCATTATTGATATTTTCATCAAAAACCATCAAGAACACTCCATAGGGTTTCAAACCAGAAAACCCAAATAACTCAAGATTTGACCGTGTGTTTTCAAGATTGATTGAAGATTTGGAATCCCCAAATCATAGGCTTCAAGAATCATCCTTCAAATTTCTAAATTGAGCTACGTAGGGCTTATCCTAAAAACTACATGGGCTTGTAAATACTAGAACATGATTTAAAGATTATCAAGAATGAATTTAGAAAGGGGTTTTTGAAATACATGATTTATTATGCATTATGAATGTTTAATTGTATTGTTGATTTGGTCTTTAGGACTTTACCCCTTAAATTGATTTACATGTATATGTATATGTATGAAAATTTAGATTTAAGATTGTTTGAGAGCACAACTTATGAAATCCCGCTCTTGTGATGACTTTAAGTTTATGATCTTAATGTGAAGGATTTGAAATGCATGATTTATGGCTTGAAATTTGTTTACTCAAATACCATAGTATTTTGAGCATGATTTAGAGATTTAAGAGAGGGAGTTTTTTTTATGTAAATATATTTTGTTAAAAGAGAAAGATTTGCATGAGATTAAGAGATTTGACATGACGACCTTGCATCATAGAAAGTTTTGCAAAGAGAGTTGCATACATGTGTTTAAATGAGTTTTAGAGAAAGAGTTCTTTGAAATGATTTATTGATATGGTGGTCCCGAATTTATGTTTTGAAAATAGAGATTGTAATATGCTAATAATGGCTCATAGATGTGACTTGCAAGTCAATGGTATGACAATACCATAAGCATGTATGCCATAACAGAGTATGTTTTCAGAATTTGATTTCAGAGAATGCATGTTTTAAAGAGTTAAAATAGGGTTTAAAGGGGGTTAGGTATATTATTTTTACGCTGCCGACAGCCGTGTGGCGTAGCAGAGTTAAAGACTCCTACCATTGCGGCACACTAAGGTTGGAGGCTTCCCTGCCGAGTAAATGGTGGATTCTATATAGCCCGTGGAATTTAAGAGTTGTAGGGTATACCACCTAGCGCAAAAGTAAAACTAACAATGTCTCAGTGTTCATAAAATTTTACAGAGTCTTTCGAAAATGCCCATGATATTTTTACAATCTGATATGTTTATGAACTGTTTTAAATTACTATCATATATGTTGAATATAAATTACTATTTTGGATCTACTCTGTGTACCAATACATCTGTATTGACCCCCTACCTCCTAGGTTTGGAGGCTCAGTCCAAGGGTCTGGATAATTAGTAGAGTATTTTAGAGAGAAGTGATCCGCTCAGTGATGAGCCTTTTTTGTTCAAGAAGGCTTGTTAGTTCAGATTATGTTATTCCATTGGTTTGGTCTACTGGGGGCCTTATCCCAGTTTTCAGAACAATTTTGAGATGTAGTAGAGATTTCACATATTGAGTGAGATCTTATTCAGATATTTTGAATTGCAGTTTTCTTTCTTATGTCTTGAAACTCAGAGTTAATGACCATGTTCCCGTATCAGATTGTATTTCCGCATATTGTCTTATTATATGAATGTTATGAATAACTACCAGATAGAGTAGGATGTTCGGGCCTTCATGGTTCGGGATGTCCGTCATGGCCAGGCCCTTGTTTGTGTCGTGATAGTGTACTAGCTGTAGAGTAGGAACTAAAATTTCCCCACTTCTTCTTAGACCACTTTCCACTATCTCTACCACTCTGCTGCTGACCTCTACCGTTATCTGAATAGCGAAACTTCTTATTCTTCCTTTCTCTCATTTTTGTATGTTTTTTATTTTCTTTTTCCACTTATTGCATATACACCATAAGTCTAGAGATATCCATATCCTTGTTTAATAAGACAGCCTCGTTCTTCAAGATCAACTCACGGGACAACCCCAAAGCAAACTTTCTCATTCTAAACCTTATTCTAGACACCAATTCAGGAGCATAACGCGACAACTGATGAAACTTCAAGGCATACTCCTTTACTAAGATCTTTATTTATTTTAAGTTCATGAACTGCTTGGGCTTCGTCTTCCTCAACTCTTGAGGAAATAAGCGATCAAGGAAAGCACTAGAGAAATCATCCCATAGGCAGACTCAACATCATCACCCTTAGATTGTTCCCACTCTTCATACCATTGGTATGCCACATCCTTCAACTGATAAGCTGTAAACTCTACCCCTTCTACTTCAAAAGCATGCATCATATGGAAGATCTTCTCCATCCGATCAATGAAATTTTAAGGATCTTCATCAACCTTAGAATTAGTGAAAATAGGAGGACTCAATCTCATAAATTGGCCAACTCTAGTAGACTCAGATAATAGAGAAATAAAAGCAATACACTAAGACTGAGAGTCCACCAACTGGGTAAGAAAATAAATCAACTAGTGAAACATAGCATTAGACATGCTAGCCAGAGGTGCCTGAGAAAGGATAAGGGAAACCAGTGGAGCTCCCTCAGGGAAATCAGAAGTAGCAATCGTAGACCAAGTCTGAACTCTTACAGTTGGATGAGCTCCATCCATATTGTCCTCAGATGGGACAGAAGAGTTTCCATAAGCATCAAATCTTCTGGGAGGCATGATCTAAAAAGTGAACATATGGGAACTAGAGAAGATTCAAGACATTAGACTCTGTAGCATTAAAATAGAACAACAAGAAAGGAAACCATTCCTAAATGCCTTATAGCGTCTCCCTTATAAGTACAATAAGTAACACTCATAAATGAGACTCTACTTGACACAACATTGTTGGACACCTAATTACACCAAACCTAGGCTCTAATACCATTTTTATCACGATCCAAACTAGGGATTGGTCATGACGGGCATCTCAAGTCCAATGTAGATTGAAGACTACCCCTTCACACCTAACTAAACAACATTACATACCTGCTATCGGATAAATTTTTAACATATAACAAGATAGCATATTACAAGCTTAAATAAAGTGAAAACACATCTATAACCGATGACTGATGACCAGTAAATAACCAACCAAAATTAGCCAATATCCGTAGTAATCCAAATAAAGTCTTCTAAATAAAGAACAAAACCAGTCTTGCTCGGACATATCCCCAACTCTGTCAAATGATAATGAGAATGAAAATGACAATGTTAATGATAATGAAAGATTCTATCAACGCAAATCTAAGAATAACAACTAGTGAAATGCCTAAGCCTTTCGAGGGATGGAAGCTTACCACTTTACCATAATGCAATAAACCGAACCAACCTAACTAATTCTATACAGGAACAATAGAAAAAGCTTCAGTGCCTGCATCGTGGGGGGATACAATATCTGGAGATGATAAATGAGGTAAACACTAGCATGTAACTCAATGATTAATTCCATGATCAACAATTAAAATTTATTCAAAACCAATGCACATAATCAAATGTATATCCATACATATATATCACATGCTGGGATAGGAAACAAGGCTTAACATGCTATTTAAAAGTTTAGCCTATATTGTATATCTCAACTGTAATAATATACCAAGGCACCCATTGGGTATATAGGACTAACTCTCCCTCAGCAGGTAGGGCCCTAGTGTATGTGGCCGCATGAACTAGAAGGTATACATATGCATTATGGAGGAATCAAACCTCTCTGCATATCAAGGTGACACGATTAACAAATCTTGTAATAAGATGTGGGGGACTCGAACCTCCCAATCATATGATAATAATAATAAGGGACACTCAAACCTCCTGGTCATATAGACCCCTACATCAGAAATCATGATTTCCAGTGTTGGTCCCTCAGGACCTCCACTTTTATAACTCAGCTACACAACCCTTATTAAAACCTAATTAAAACAAGTATCACACATTTTTATTTATTGAACCACATTACACATTAAAGCAACATTTTTGGCATCATAATACCAACTACACTTATAAGTTAACATCAACATGCCACCCCAATTATCTTTACTTGGTGGAATTCACAACCCCCTTGGTTTAATTTTACAAATTCCCACATTTCTCATAATTAAAAACCAGTTTCACAATATGGGTAGGGGTAATAACCACTTTAACATTCATATTTTTAGGAAATCACAATCCCTAGTTCATTCACCATTCCCATGCATCAAGTTGACTTTAAAACTAACATTAGACTTAACTCACACAGGGATAAAGATAAAACATTATATGTATAATAGTTATGAAAAAGCCCTCAGACCATGTTTTAAAATCAACATAATTATCTCATGAACAATAACTTAAAATATATGTTTTTAGAAAATTAACAGTGAGCGAAGAGTAACATGCCTGAAATATCCAAGATTACAGAGAGAATTTAACCTTTGAAGCTCTACTTGACCCTCTACTTAGAAACCCTAAGTATGGCTTCTTGAGAGAATTTAAGAGAGATTTTGAAAGTTTTTTAGTGAGTTAACAATGCTAATGGGGTCCTTAATAGGGCTTTGGGCCGTGGGTTACAATTAGGGTAGAGGAGAAATATCCAAAGTACCCTTAATGAAAGGACTTAGAAAATGTTCCAAGTGACTGTGGGTCACTATATGGCCTATATAAACACATGATGACTCATCACAAGGAGTCATAGTCATGACAAAACCTTTAGGGCCCATACTTCTCTAGCTAGGATTCATACCTCTAACTCCTAACCACATTTGATGACTCATAATCACTTCTCGTACTCAAGTCAGTAACAAATTTAGGATGACACATGGGACAGCCTATGATTTAGATATAACGACTCGTCATGTATCTTTACGACTTGTGGCTTTTATTTGTAATTAAGATAGTGTCTTGGGAAAATTTTTTTGGAAACCTTACTACTTGGTCCTTATGACCTGTAAGAATTCATTATGTCTAGTAGAGATCCACTCATACTTAGAGCAGAATACTAAGCCACTTAATCTGATTAAGTCAAGACCAAGTCCCTATGACCCTTTATGACTCCCTATGGCTCATCAGGGGAATCATAGTTAGGATAGTGAGGATAAAATTTAAAAATTTTGTTAAGGGCCAGGAACTTAAGGTGTTACAAAACTACTATAACAAAGATGAGTTGTTGCTTTAATAAGGACTTTTGCTTTACATTCAAGGGGATGGTAAGGGGTTCTCTAATATAGGTAGATTAGAATATGTGGTTTCACGGTCTAGTAATTTGATTTGGGATAATTTGTTAATAGAGCATAGGTTAGTTGGATCCCTATACATGAGAAAATATCGATAAAAGTCCTGTGGATTAGTCTTTTGACATCCATATCTAATTTTTGGGGAGCTATAAGGAATCATAGGAAAAATTGTCTCACTTCTTTCTTTCTTTTATATGGTTGTTTGGTTGATAATTTGAGTCCAATTGATATCTGGTTATAAAAGTTATGTATAATAGGATAGATAACCCACTCATGGTCATTGCGTGTGTAATTAGGAGTTCTTAGTGAGGTATGTAATTGACATTATTTAAAATCATGTGTTGTGATTAAAGTTGCTTGGTTTGCTTGTATTTGTGCTATGTAAATGTTTTAAGTTGCCATGTATGGCATAGTGTTATGTAAATTTGACTATGATTATGCATTTGGTTGATAATGACACAAAATTTTAGATTGGTACATAAGGTTAAGCGAGTTGGGTACTCGGGTGATGCCATAGATTCTTGAATGTTTGGGAAATAATGCTTTTTTTTGGGGTCGGACTTGCTTTTTCTATTGTAAGAACAAGATGTCTGTGTTAAGACTAACCAACATATTATATGTGTCACTATCCATTGGAAAAATGTAATTGCATTCTATGGAAACAAGGATTGAATCTACAATAGCAGGGGTGATTTAAAGGAATTTTCTCTTCTAAACTATGGCTTGGTGTTAGTGTATGTTTAAATATAGTTGTGAATTAATACGTTTAAATGTTTTAGTGTTTTCATTATTGGTATTCGAGAGTTTGGGGAAAGGGATATGGTTGGATTTAGCAAAAATATGGGTGGCCACTGGTTTGAGTTATTTTCGCAATGTGCGGGTCACTACAACGACCATGCTGCTATATTAGGTTTTTTTTTCTATAGCGACACGGGCGTGGCAGTGGCAGTTCCCTACTTCCCCTATTTTGACTCTCAGTGTTGGTTTGTTTTACTTAACGCATTGTGTACAAAGCATTGCGTGGATATAAAAATCATGTAATATGATAAAAACTAATTATATTATTAATGCGATAAGGAAAAACCAACATCCATATGAAAAATGTAAGAAAGGAAAGGTGCAATGTCTAGAACAAACCCCAAAAAGAGGCAACCCAAAATCATAATCATAATAAAGGGGCGAGGAAAAGGAACCTAGGTGGTTCCCTGTTAGTTTCAGGCTTTTGGGGTAGTTTTATCTCCTTCCACATCACTCAAGAAGGAAAACTCCCTCAAATTATTTAAATCCAACTGGGGAAGCTCCTAGTTTGGATCTATACACTCAAACACGACCTTTATGGTCTTTCATATTTAGGCGAGCAAATAATACAGGGAGTGAATGTTCTATCTCTCTTCATCAAGTTCTCTGCAAGGTGTAAAATATCTTGTATAGTATAAGGATTTATGGAACTGGAGGGAGGAGCTACTCCATGGAACTCCAAACCACAACCAAATTTGCCTTTAACTGGCTGCTACAGATTAGGGACTAGGGAATAGAAGGAAGTGGCATCAACATCATCCCCATCCACCTTAAGAATCTCCCCAATGCTCTACTACACACCACCTCACTTTTCTTTCTATTTATTATCTTCCTACATATAAGTACTTTAACCTAGAGGGAGTAAAATGGGGTATCTATTCCATTTCTATATCCTCCATCTCCTTAGGCACCCCAATAGGTTTGCATAACTTTGAAACTAGATTGTGAAGAAAGGGAACTTTCTTGGGGTCCCGGCATAATTCTTTTTATTTTATCATAATTTAAGCCCTCACATTCAAATAATAGCCTAGAATAGCACAAGCTACTACTATATCCCAAGCTTAGTGGCCAAATTCTCCGGTATGCTAATTTCAGCCACTATTGAGCGTCAGCTCAGAAATAAATAGTGGTTATACTCATGAGGGAGGGAAAATAGGTATGATCCCTGAACACTACCATGACTAGAGTTTTCTACAACCACTTCATGTCTATCACTTTGAGCTCGCTCATAAACTTAGTGTTAAAGACGTAAGGCACCCTGAGCATTTCATTGATGGTGTGGTGTCCACTAAAACATCCATATCTCAGATATATATATATATATATGGTAAAAGGATTATCTAGAAGCACGATAAGGATTATAGCATAGATATCCCTAACCTAGCCTGGGATTTAATCTGGAGGAGCCACTACAATGGGCCCGGTCGAACACCTAATTCGGTTGTAGAATTCAACACTTTCTCTTCTTCCCCTTTTATGAAGAAGCCCCGCTCATAACAAAAGCTGGTCTTCTTGAACTTATGATGTTGTTCTCAACTAGATTCATTAGGAAACCTTTCATAGGCAGGGACATTATCTTGATTTTCAGCCATTGAGAGTGTTTGAACTGTATTTTTTAATAAGAAAACCCATTAGATTCATTTGTCAAGTAAAGAATAAAAATAGAAAATACAAAAAATTTCTAATATTTAGCTGAGAGGCTGCTACCTGCAGCCTCCCGCTATAGCGACTAGCAGGTTGTTATAGCGACATCGCTATAGTAGGAGTTTCTTCACTATAGTGGTATCTCTATAACAATAAGGTCACTATTGTAACATTCATCATCCTCAGCTGTCAAGAGGTGAAACATTGGAAAATCTTAACTCAAAAACTCCCACTTTCAGTTTTGATTTCAAATTAGTGTTCTAAAGGCATCCAATAAGCTAGTTATTCAAAAATTTAGGTATGATAACTCTTAAACCATGCCCAAATTCTCAACTTGAATCCAAAAATAATGCTTAACATTCTCTTCCATTTCGGGCACCTTTAACTCGTAAACTATGATTTCTTACACTCAAAATATAATAGGAGCATTGTAAATACAAGAGAAGTAACCATGTTCTGGATTTCAATTCAACCAGGACCGAAACTGAAATTTGAAAATCTCAATCCGAAAATCCATTTATTAACAAATTTCAAGCCTAAATCATGCACAATTACTATTAATGAAATAATAAAGACTGAGAGAATTGGTTGTTACCCTTTCCCCGCAATGAATGCAAAGTGATCGAGGGAGAAGAGGGTTGTGATTCAAGTGAAGAAAGAAAAAAGGGCACTAAATCATTCTCCTCCCTTTAAACTATTTTGGGTCACTATAGCAACATGTGTGACAATAGTGATGCTGTTATAGTAGGAATAATGCCATTATAGCGGGGTTATACCTCAATCCTAGAAACTTTTGGATCTCTGATTTTTGAATAACTTTTTAAATTCATTAATTTGGTAAGTCCTTCAATACCTTAGGCACTTGGGAAAATGGGTCTTTGTGTTTTATCATACCACATTAGAGCAGTTAGGTTTTGGGATTTTTACTGTGAAAGTTCTAGTAATTGGGAGGTTTGGGTGTTTTTTTTCCTCGTCGTTTGCCTTTCAAATTTTGGTCTTAACTTTAGGTAACTGGGTACCGATACATAATTATCAATGCTATAATGGTAAGGATATTAAATTTGATCTAGACATGGCCTACTCTTCTCTCTTTGATTGTTCAGAGGTAAACGATGAGTAAATTAGTATTTTTTGTAACAATCTAATTTGTTGTTACTAGAAAACTCCTTGATATTAGTACGGGTACCTGGATTATCGAAATTACATTCATAAACTTGCATAGGGAAACACAAGTCAAGTTTTCAAAACATAAAAATCTTATGTTCATTGAGGTCATCCCACTACAACAAAATTATCTTTGCTATAGTGACACACATGCCTCTATCACGATATGATGCAACTAAAACCTCTCTTGAGTGACTTTTAATTCCTCTCTCTCTACAAGTTGAAAATAATGATGTGGGAGGGCTCTAAAAACCATTAGGATTTCATCCCATGTCCTGGAGCTCTGGATAAGGGAAATGGGTGTGCATAGGGTTCAAACCCATTGAATTTTGAGAAATAACGCACTCATAATCTCAATATAGGTTTGAATTTACATTCATACTTTCTTTTTACAGTTGGTTGACATCTAGATAAGCTAAGGTTAATTGAGTATTATAGACCCAAGTTAGAAAGAATAAGTGTAATATAGATAGATCGGGAATTCATGATTTAGAACTTAGGGCATAGATATTTGAGGGTTAGAACCAACTAAGGTTAGGGTAACTTATTGGAAGGTGGTTGTTTCATATACCTTACAATGTTATGCTATGGATATTCTATAAATTGGGTGGTTTACTATTGTAGACTTAGGTTTGGGCAGTGTTAAGGTAAAATATACATTGTTAGTTAAAATTCTAAAGAAAATGATGATACCGCGTAGGTGCTGGTGAACTCCAAGGCAATTAGGTTGAACTTTATTAATTGTTTTAATAAATGAGAAAATCAATTATTTCTTAATTATTCTCGACTTATTTAGCTTGACTTGACTGGGTTTGATTGATTAATAATTATTCTTGATTTTTTGACTTGTTAAATTATCTTGTGGTGAAATGACATTTGTGGTTAAGGTTGAATGAGGATTTCCATATAAGCCGGATAGTATGAAGATGGTTAAGGTTATTGATTAGGTCCGAGTTAAAGTCTTGGGCCTTAGGGTTACTTGTCTGAGTGGGTCAGTTCCCTGAATGCTTGATTGACTTGTTAAGGCCTTGACTTGGGTTAGGATTATCATGGATATAGTTGTTTCCTTATTATTTGTAGTAGTCCATAGTTTACGATCAGACTTAATGGTTTAGGGTTCGTAAGGGTAAGAGTGGTAGCTTGAAGACCTTAACCGGAATATTAACAGGAGGTAACTGGAACAAAGATGAGTTTTTGTTTTAATAAAGACTTTCGCTTAACTTTTTAAGGGGATGGTAAGGAGTTCTCCTATCTAGGTGGATTATAATTGGTTGCCCCACAATGTAATAATTTGGGCCATGTCAAACATCATCAACAACATCAACATCTTCATGAACATCATAATTTTCATAATATCTTTATCATTATTTCAACAACATCAATATGTATGAATATGCAACATAGTCCATAATCACAAGTAGTTCTCAAAATTCATCGCAAATACTTAATTCACATAAAAGCACCGAGTCAAGCAAGTCTAATTGCGACGATAAACTGTAACCTACCTTGATTCCTTACTAAAAATCACCCCTAGGACACAAGGTTGTCTTTTTTTTCTCTTTTAATCTATTCTCAATCTATAATAAGATGAGACACTCATTTCAATCATTTTGTCATTTTTAATCACTACGAATTAATAATTAACAACTTTTAACCAAACATTTTCCTTATTTCATCATCTTAGGATTTTCCTACCTTTAAATCTTATAAAACCTACTTTATTTAGTCTGAACAACTAGAATTATGCTCTCAGTAGTGTTTCTAGCACTTTAAAATCATTATCTACTAATTTTTATATTCATTCCCGCAAGTTTGGTTAATTTCATGAATCAAGGATAAACCTCAATTTCTACGATGGATAAATTTTTAGTGATTTCTAATAATTTTAAGAAGTAATTCAAGTTTAGGACGTAAAGAAACCTTACCTCCAAAAATGAAAGTCCCAAGATTTGCAACAAATTTCCCTTTGTTAAGACCTTACCTCATTTTCTTAAAAATGCTAATGAAAAATGTTTTCTAGGTTTTAAAACTAAATAATTTATACATTTTACCACATCAGTGGTTTGCAACACTAATGAGGATAAAACTGTAACAGTACCCGTTTTGTTGAAGCAATTTCATTTTCTACTGCATTGGTCCCGGGCCAAAACTTGGTACCTCTCCATAGTTTTGTCTATTTTACAATACACTTCTCGAATTACAACATTGCGATCAAATCCTTCCATGGTAAATCCTATAACTGGAGTTCTATTACTTCATTTAATGTGTCGAAAGTTGTTGTGATTCCCTAAACTCATTATCTATCTATATATCTAGTAAAATATCTCTACCAACACTCACACCAACACCAATTTTTATAGAGTAGTACACTCTCAAAATCCCTCAAATGTTGGACAAGCACAAAATTCTTTAAAAATCATATGAGTAAAATTTGGCGG
>NC_061111.1:174307456-174310747 GCF_002878395.1 Capsicum annuum
AATTTTGATTCAATACTAGATATTAATGTAATTAAGTAGGCTAATTTTTTGTGGATTTTCTTTTGTTTTATTTAGACTTATATATTCTGAATAATTACTAATTAAAGATTCTTTAATTTTTCTAAAAGCTTCTCTATTTTTAAATGGTCTTCGCATAATTAATTAATTATAAGTAAATTTTTTAACTCTAACATGTATATTTAATTCTAACATGTATATTCTATCTCCAATATATATCTCTCCAATATATATCTCTTCCGTACTGTTTAAATTGCTGTTCTCTGATACCATTTGTAGGGGGTGCACGAATTTAATAGGTCTAATAGATTGGATAAGTTTGATCTAAGCTCAAACTCGGCTCGCTATTAGAATCATGAGACAAATAATATCTAAACAAAGGTGGAAACTCATGGTTCGAGGTTATACAAAGACTTTTGTTCTGATGGTAGAATAAAAAGAAAAAAGAATAGATGCATCAGATATATCCATAAAAGATCCTGCCAACAATAGAAAAATATTAATTGGCTTGAGTAACAGTAACCTTATGTGGATAACATGTTTCTATTGGGCATTGTACTTTAGGGATTTAGTAGTGTTTTTCTATGTCCTGAGCCGAATATAACACCCCAAAAATTTTTCCATTACATTTCAAGGACCAAGAACTATATACATAAGCATTATATAAGTTTTAGATGTGATTTACGGTCACAAAAATTCCTAATCCAAGTTGAATTTAAATCTCATTTTTTCAACTAAGTTATAGTTTAAAATCCTTCACATTCGAACTTCAAACGATCATATATGTTAGAATATAAATATTTATGAGGGTTAATTTCAACAAAAATAAATATTTTTGAGTCTTCCTTTCAATGCCATCAACTGTTTGTCAATCCAAGTCCGAAGTAAAAAGTTATGGATATTTTAGTGAGACACTATCTTCGGTGCGTGTTGGGCAGCGAGGGGAAGAGTTGGTGAGAGGAAGCCACTGGTTTTCCTCCATTTTAGGGTGAACAACATGAAAAATCCCTCCTAGGCATAAAAATTTTCCTTTTTCTTATTAAATTAGGGACAAACTAGTCCTTTTATCCCATGTAACTTTCACAGTCCAATTTTAATCTTGAAATATCCTAACCCTACTAGAATCATCTCAAAACCCTCACCCCTCTTCTTTTCAGAAACTCAAGAAACTCAAAATGGGTTTTTCAAATCTCAAGGCTCAAAAGAGTTGTGATTTTTATTGCTTACCTATTATATCTCACACGTGATTTATAACTTATGATTTATGCACTTGCAGGCTTAAACTAAAATTTCATAATTTAGGGTTTATGCCCAACAATGCATATTTCTGGAAAGTCAGTTTCTTTATATTATTTTATAATTTTTGTTTTTGTTGAAGTTATTGTGCATTATTTCTATTTCATTAATTTAGTTATTTTATGCATGAAGAATTATGAATGTTTTATAGATTTGAGCCTCTTTCAAAATGAATTATGTATGTTTTGATGGATTTCAATCTATATAAGTTTGACATGACATGTTTTGCCATGCAATTCAATATCTTTTCAGAATTATCATTCTAGGGATCCTTAGTATATTGATATTCAGTATTTTAGAACTTGTAATTTTATGAATTCTTATGCTATTAAGAATATCAAAATTTTCATAAAAAATTATACTTTTCAGAGATGACGAGTTATGAACACCCGATGACTTAGTTTCTCATGCATTGATAAACGATAGTTACATATGTGTTTAGGATGTTTTTAGATAAAGTGTCTATATTTTGATATCACAATTTAGTATTTATGATCTTACCCGTTATTTAGTACAAATTCAGTTTGAAGTAGTACTTAGCATTGAGCAGACGTAGGGATGAAGGTTCTTTTGCCAGTTAGGTTGAGGTCTTTGTTGAAAGTTCCTAAGTTTCGGAACTACATCGCCACCATAAATTTTAATGGGCCATCCATTAGATGGGATGGACACCTTAGTCCTTTGGACATCAGATTAGTGGATCTATGCTAGCTAATGTTCGTACTCTTGGCAAGGTACTGAGCATCTATCCAATTGGGGTTACAAGTTGGTCCTGTTTAGCTCAGATGGGGTTAGTTGGTTAACAGTAGCTCCCATAGTTTTAAATCCAGTATTTTTACAGGACGCTCAACTCAGTTTTACCTTTTTTTATATTATTACTTTTAAGATTTCGATTTCATATTATTATATATGTATTTCACATAGGGTCATTGTACTACAGTCATCTCTTTGTATTCGGTTCGCATTTAGTATAGTTTTACAATATTTTCAACATTAGTTTTAAATCATATGAGATGTTTATGCTTTTACAACTTTCTAATTTTCATAAATATTTTAGCTTATGATTCACAGATTTCCCTATGTCCTACAACTTTTTTGTAAAGACATGGTTTAAATGCATATATATTAGTAAATGACTTATGTCCTCAGTTGTAGTATGTTTTAAGTGTTTCTCAAGATTAGTGTATAACTGACATATCCATTACATTCAAAGTACTGACTGTAGACTTTCTTTTCATTGATAATATAGTTATCAGTGCTAGCTCACAAGATCATGGTCAGGCAATTCACAACTTCCAACTAGCAGGTGATGAGTTCTCTTTATTCGAGGAATCAACTCAATTTATATTCTGAGTATTTTATTTCTATTCAAATGTATAAATTAGGAATAGTTGAGGTCATGTCCCAACTACCTATAGTCGGTATTAGTAGAGGCTTCATAGATAATTAGTCAGAGTTTTATTTAGTTCATGTTTCACTTTCTTCCAGATAACAACTATTCTAAACTTTTAACAGTGATGTATACAACAAATATATTTCATTATTAAGCTTTTGCTTAGTCGTTTTAGTTCTTGTATATGGTTATATTTAGTTGTTCATGAATTATGCCAGAATCACAGGCTGTGTCAGATCACTTGTAGTTCTAAGAATCGTATTACAACTAAGAGGTAGTCTCAGGTCATGACACCAAAAGAGATAATTTTTCAATATTATAAACCAAAATGAAATGCCCTTTCACTTATATATCAAAACAGACAATTTGCCTAAAAATGGTCGAACTATTCATGTATTTCCCTTAAATCTGTCAAGATGCAATTGAAAAAAAATAAAGGGGTTCATCCAAAAAAAAATGGTGAACCCCACTTTGATATTTAATTTATAAATTGTTTAGCAGAAACTTTTCTAAAAATCAATTTAGGAGGGATTCACCCAAAATCTATCAAACCTATGTATGTTATATATATATATATATATATATAT
>NC_061111.1:174310847-174425431 GCF_002878395.1 Capsicum annuum
TATATGTATGTATGTATTCAGTATAAATAGTTACATTGTGGGTGTTCGTTCATACATTTAACTACAAATTCCTATAAGAAACATTCACTATAGAAAGTTTAGGAAACACTTTTTGCTAACAAGTAGTTGTTGTCTGTTTGAATTTCTTTTAAGGAAAAAATAATAAATGACACTGTTTGAGTTAATTTATTTTTGGTGTGGAGAAATTTTGTACGAAGGTGGTTTAGTTAGATATAATCTTCCTACGAAAATGGTACAAATGTTTCTAAAAACACTGAAATATGATCAGCCTGTGCGTCTTTTAAGAGAAAAATAAAGGTACATAATCCCAGGATTTCTATTCTTATCACCATTGATATCCTCTATTAATTATGAATAATGATCATATAATTTTTTAGGAGACTCAAATTTCAAATGATGACTCTTTATCAAACTTTCTTCATAATCTTGATATTTTTCCAGTCAGATGCATTTAGTGACATTTGATATGTACACCAAAACTCAACGCGCTATCCAAAACATAGAATCATACAATAATGAAAATTATATTCAAAATAGTACATATCTTCCTAGTTTCAGTGTTGGTTGGCCAAGTAGTTTTATTTAGCAATAAACAGTAGTATATTTGGTAGTCAAAATGATGGTTTGTCTTCACCAAACCAACACAATGCATATTGGATTTCTCTAAACTCCGAGTTTGGAGAATCGAGTAATCGAGAACTGACTAATTTACACGGTCACACTTCATCTAAGTCAATGTACAGGTAAAGACAATATATATATTTTCTATTTCTTTAAGGTTCATTATGATATGTTAGAATTATAAAAATTATAAGTTTTTTTTTATATCTTTTAGTGTAACAAATTTCTAGAAAATTCTCATGGACTCAGATCACGAAAGTGGTGACTAACAATAAGCTAGCTAATTATGTATTTCATCATGAGTCGGATAGAGATAGTATAGATGATGATGACAATTTAGCCGAGGAAGATATCATTTTCCCCTTACAAAATGGTAGTAATAATTATCATTATGATGCCATTCCTTATTAGGATCACACGGAAGGAGGGTCAAATGAATTTTCATATTTTAGAGATGTCGATTTTATTTATGTTTGACACAACCCGAACTGCGGCTTTGTCGTAATGGGCATCCCAAGTCCAACAAGGACCAGGGGTCACCCCCGTTACCCAATCCAACTGCCAAACGCATATCTTGTGTCAGATGAATTCTGAAAATATAAAAGGATAGCGTATTTGTAACAATCCAGACTCTAGGATAGGTCCATGTAAGACCCCGCAAAGTTTCCTTGTAGTCCAAGCCTTAGAACGTGTCAAGTAAAGTGTAATTACGGCCCTAAAAGATTGATAAGTGACTTCCCAAGTGATTGGTGTTTAAACCATATAGAATATTCCTAAATTTCCAATGATACCAATTTCGTCCAAATTCGGTATCGAGGTGAAAAGTTATGACCGTTTTACTGAGAGTTGTCGGAACTTCCCAGGTGTGACGGACGATCTGACAGACCGTCGAGTCTGCGATGGGTCATCGCTTGGCCTGTCGCAACAAGGGCAGTAACTCCCTTTTATGGCCCAAATGCAACGGCCAAGATGACAACTATCAAGTTTCCCACGGACTGTCATTGCGACTGTCGCACTGAGTCAGCATGGCCTCACCCTGGCCATCGAGCGACAGATGATCTGACGGACCATCGAACTTAAGACGAACCATCGCATCAAGGCAGTGTGTCCTATTCCAGGCCAATATACGATGGATAACCCGACGGACCATCGAACTTGCAATAGACCATCGCAGCCCCCGTTTAGTGTTTTTAACTCGTTTTAACAAGGTGCTTTTGGGTCTTTTCCCTTTTAACCTCAAATATATTCCAAATTAACTTGATAGTCTCATTATCTCCCAAAACATCCAAAGACTAGGGTTTCTCCATCTAGAGTAAATCTAAAATCCTTCTTCAAAAAATCCAAGAACTCACCATGCATTCTACAAATTGAGTTGAGATTTGAGTTCTCCAAGTTCAAAGGTTTCAAGAACTCTCTCTCAAGAGTAAGAAGAAGAGTTTAGAGCAAGCTCTTCTATCCAATTTCATAATCTAAGGTATGTGGAGTTTTGAACAAGGGTAATCCTTTCATCCTTGTGCCCAAAGGCTTATTTAAACTATGATTTTCTACAATCTATGAGATTTTACATGAAATTGAATTGGGGGTTTTCACCCATTATTATTGATTTCAATATTTTGATGCGTCCCATGAATTGATAGTCTAATGGCATGATTTTCACATATTTTCTCGAGAAATTGCAGCTAGGTCTATACCCCATGATTTTTAATTCTTGAGAAATTAATAGTTGAAATGTTTGAGATATTGAAGTATATGATTACGTTGAGATTTGAGACAACTTGCTGAAATTTCCTGATTTCTACATGAGTTATAAATCTATATGCTATCTATTATACTTTTGATGAGTTCTAACTTGAGATTGAATTATGGGTTATTAAGCCCTACTTGAAACTAGATATTTTATGAACTATTGCGCTATAAGCACCCATGATTTGAGTATTCTGAGATTATTGAGAAATGTTTTGACCTAATGGTCATTGAGTTTTGAAATCCACTCTACTACATGAGATCTGAGATTTGATTATTGGGTTCGTGGTGAACCATGAGATTATTTCTAAAAGTGGATTTTTACGAGATGAGTGCAGATAATCTAAAGGGAGTAGTATTTAGCACTGAGCAGGTAAGTTACTATGGTTTCTTACCTCAAAACTACGTGCCACCGTAGGTTAGGCCAGAGGTCGAGTTTATGATTATCATTGGACCTAAGGCGGAGTTTGTTTAGTGATTACTGGACCTATGTTATACTCTTTAGAAAGAGTATGACACCTCCAAAGTGAGGTCTTTTCCTTAGGAGGATAAAACATTGAACTCCATGTAGCTCGCGTAGTTTATGTCAGTTAAGAGAAACTCCCTAAACTAAAGTATTTTCCATTGAGATAAGATATTTTCCTTTAAAACTTAAATACTTTCCCTTGATATGATTACATTTCCCTAAAGCTTGAAATGAGATATTTTCCTAATGTGAATGAAATGCCTTCACGTATGTTCCAAATTTATATGATTTCGAATTCCAAGTATTTGAGCTCAAAAGAGTTATGAGTTCTTGAGCATTGAAGAAGTTTTACTCTCCATGATACATATGCATGAGTTGAAAGTATTGCTTAAAGTTTCCTTTAGCCTTGAGTAATGAGAATAAGAGAAGAGTACAAATTTCAAAGCTGAAAGTATAATGACTTACGAGATTGTGTTACATGTTCCATTTTACATGATTTATGAGCTTCGCATTTTATACTTATTCAAGCCATATGTGTCATTATTTATTACATGCATGATTTGATTAAAGAGTATTGATGTTGTTTTATATAAATTCATGCACCCCCACATACTCAGTACATTCCCAAGTGCTGATCCACATATACGTCTATGTGCTACATTGTCGTATAATGTAGGTTCAGGTGCTCAGGCCCAACCTCGTCTGTGATTTTCGAGTACCTCTATCTACATTCCTATAGTGGTGAGTCCTCATGGTTCGAGGACCTATATTCAGAAATTTCCATATTTTGAGAGACAATGTTGTTATTTCCAGTTCATTTCGAGTCAGTTGGGGACCTGTCCCAACGACTCTCTAGTTCATGGATTAGTAGAGGCTTTGTCAGATTAGTTATCAGATTGTGGTTGTATTGAGGTTTCCAGTATTGTGGTTGTTTAGACCGAGCATTTTCTCCGTATTTCCTTTCATATGATATGAATATGCTAGTGATTGAATTATTTCATCTTGAAATAAGTGTTATTAGTAGAAACAAGCTCAAAGGGTTAGCTTGGGGCTACTTGTAGCCTTAAGCACTGTGTGACGTCCCGGGAGGCGATTTTGGGTCGTTACTGTCCATGGCAGTGACCAACCCAAGCAAGTCCAACTATCCAATACCCAACCAATAACCATACCAAAACCAAACCATAACAAACATACATATATATATAACCATGCTGGAAAGGGAATCAATTTTAGCATGCCTTTAAAATGATTAACATGGGTATGTGTATCTTAATTGTCCTAATACCACCCATGGGCTATACGGGTCCAGTGTATCCCCCTAAACAAGCCCCGATACGTGTAGCTGCACAAATCAAAGATACTATAGGAGTAAGGGATTCCCGAGTACCCTTCGCTCTCCATGATACATATGTACAAGTGCACTTAGGGGATTCTCATGTTCCCCATAAATATCATATATGGTCACCATGAACAATCCTCATGTCGAAAAACATAAGTTTCCAGTGTCCGTCCATTAGACTCACACCTTTACGGCTAGCTATCACAGCCCGCCATTATCTCCTAATTAAAACCATTACCATATAGCCAAACTACCATTCCTTTTATTATTAACCAAGGCTATAAGTAGTGGTATCGTCAGACTAACTATAGCTTGCAAGCAATGTCCTTAGCCATTCTTTTTTAGAAGAATTCAAGGGATTCCCATGTGCCTATAGATTATATTATTAAGTTGACTTGGGGGAATCTCATGTACCACACAAGTGACCATTATTATGTTTGCTTGGGGTATTCCCTTGTACCCTACAAGGATTTCAATTAGACCAACCATAACCACCTAGACTTTACCATTTAACCATTCGAAACCGTTTAAATCATTTATACCATTTAGGGTTCCATTACCATGTTATACCATGGATAATTCAATAAAAGTCTAACAATTTAACCAAAAACATTCTCATAGGCATTTTGCCAAACATGTTGGGGGCATTATATCCCCAAAGCCAAAACCAAGTACCAATTAACTATTCCCATGCAACCAAATGTTCAAACTACCATAATAATGAGAAAATCATAAGTAAAAGGCATAGGAAAACCATAACCACCAATTTTAACCAAAACCCCCAACATATAATTGAAAACCTATACCCATAAAACATCCATGCCATGAAAACAATTCATAACACTTGCCATTAGATTGAACTAACAATGAGAGAGAAGTAACGTGCCTTAGATTATGAAGATGACAGAGACAAATCACCCTTGTAAGTCCCAAATTGATCTTATTGATGAAACCCTAGCCTTTCTTGACCCAAGAGCCCTTGAGAGAATTTGAGAAAGTTTCTAAGTGTTTAAGATTAGAATGTTAGGGTAAGTGATGTCCCTAGAGTGATATAAGTCATGGGGCCTTAAGAGGTTAAGAGGGTAAATGTCAAGATTACTCCTAACTTAAACTGCTTAAAAATCCTTGCAGGATGATACGACCACCCCATACCAGTCGTACCTACCATATGAGTGATACCCACTACTCGTACCCTAGGCCGCCCCTTGGACCCCAACATTGTCCAACATACGACCATCCAAGCCAAACCATACCCAACCATACGACTGGTGTCATGAAGTCGTACCTTAGGAAGAATCAAGAAGGCTTCATACTGTCCAACATACGACTTAGACTATACCACTCGTGCCCAATCTCATGACTCATAGTAAGCCACTCATACTCAGATCCAAGTTAAGTTACTAAGTTCTTAATTAAGTAAAGGAAAATCCAAATCAATGACCCATCACCAACCATATGACTCATACCATCTAAGTCGTACTCATTCCAGAAACTCAACCACCTAACACTGGACAACATACGACTGGGTCACCTGACTCGTACCCTCACTATACAACTAGTTTGGTGAGTTGTATAATGTCTAAAGAGTTTAAAGCTAAGGAAATTTCTAAGGACCAAAACCTAGGGTATTTAAGTCTCCCCCACTAGGATCATTCATCTCCTAATGACAAACAAGGTAGTACAAGCACAAATTGCACCCCAACATAACTATTTCAACCTTTATCTAAATTAGAAAACAAAGATGCAAGGAAATCATCCTTTCCTTAACCAAGTTAGAAAAAAGATGTGATCAAGAACACATACCTTCCGTACAAATATTCGGAGTAGAAAAGAAATACAGATACTTGGACTTTATATCCTCTTCCGCTTCCAAAGTAGCTTCTTCTACCTTATGGTTCTGCCATAGAACCTTAACCGAAGCCACATCCTTTCTCTGCAATAGGCGAACCTACCAATCCAAGGTCTTAACTGGGATATCTTCATAAGATGGAGAATCCGAGATACCCAATCCTTCCAAAGGAACAACCGATGAAGGATCACCCATACACTTTCTCAACATAGAGACATCGAATACTAGATGAATGGAGATCAAACTATAAGGTAACTCCAATTTATACGCAACATTACCAACCATCTTTAAAACCACATAAGGACCAACATACCAAGGATTGAGCTTCCTCTTTTTCCTAAACCGCATTACTCCCTTTATGGGAGACACCTTTAGGAACACCTGATCCCCAACCTTAAACTCTAAGTCCCTATGCCTTACATTTGCATAGGACTCTTGGCTACTTTGGGCAGCCTTAAGCCTATCCCAAATCACCTTTACCTTCTCCATAGACTGCTAAACCAAATCTGAGCCAAACATATTTTCCTTACCAAATTTGAACCACCTAATAGGAAATCTTAACTTCCTATCATACAATGCCTCAAAAGAGGCCATCCTAAAGCTAGATATATAGATATTATTGTAAGAAAACTCGACAAGAGGTAGATGCTCAACCTAATTACCACCTTAATTAATCAAACATGTATGAAGCATATCTTCTAATGTCTAAATAGTCTTTTTTGCTTGACCATCCATTTGTTGGTAAAAAGCAGTACTCAAACTAATCTTTGTACCTAACCCCTTCTAAAATAACTGTAAAAAGTGAGATGAAAATTGTGTATCACAATCAGAGATACTCTAAATAGGTACCCCATACAAATTCACAATCTTATAAAGATACAACCTCATATAATCCTCAGTCAAAAAGTTAGTCCTCACTGGCAAGAAGTGAGTCGACTTTGTCATCTTATCCATGATGACCCAAACCGAATAAAATGGTTTTGGGACCGAGAAAGACTGGTACTAAACTCCATATTAATTACCTCCCACTTCTATTTTGGAAATTGAATTTCCTGATACAAGCCTTCAGGCTTCATGTGCTTAACTTTCACTTGTTGACACACAAAACATTTGGCCACAAAATTAGCCAATCCTTCTTCATACTATTCTACCAATATATCTCCTTAAGATCATGGTATATTTTCATCGAACTGGGATGAACAAGATAACATGATTCATACGCCTAAGCCAATACCCTTTCTCATAAACAACCGATGTCAAGAACACTTAACCTCCCTTAGTACCACAAAGTACTATCACCACTGATCTCAAATACCTTTACCTTTTGCCCGCTTACATCACCCTTAATTTTCATCAAGATAGGATCTGGCATTTGTTTCTCCTTGATCTCTGCACCATAAGATGACTGAACCACTTCTTGTACCTATACACCACAATCCTCGAAGTCCAAAAGACGAACTCCAAGATTAGCCAAGTAGTTTATATCCTTTACTAACTCCTACCTCTCCTTATCCACATGAGCTAAAATCTTCATGGACAACCTGCTAAGAGCATCAACAACACTATTAGCCTTACCTGAATGGTATTGAAAACTTATGTCATAATCCTTGAAAAGCTCAAGCCATCTCCTTTGCCTAAGAATAAGCTCTTTCTGAGTGAACATATACTATAGACTCTTATAAATGGAAAAGATGTCCACTTACACTCCATAAAAATAGTTCCACCACTCTTTCAATTCACACACCACTGCTAAAAGCTCTAAATCATGAGTATGATAATTTCACTCTTGCACCTTTAACTGCCTAGAAGCATAGGTTATTACCTTACCATGCTGCATCAGAATACAACCAAGTCCTACCCGGGATGCATCATAGTAAACCACAAACCCCTCATTACCTTTTGGCCAAGTCAAAATCAAAGCCCAAGTTAGCTTGTCCTTCAAATTCTCGAAACTACCCTCATAAGCATTCGACCAAGAGAACTTCACCTTCTTTTAAGTCTACTTAGTCAATGGAGGCATCTATCATAAAAAAAACTCTCCACAAATCTGTAATAGTAACCAGCCAAACCCAAAAAGCTTCGAGTGTTGGTTGGAGTCATGGGCCTAGGCCACTTCTTAACCACCGCCACCTTTAATGAATCTACCATGATCCCTTCACCAAAAATAATATGACCCAAGAAAATGATAGTGTTCTACCAGAACTCACATTTTGAGAATTTGACATATAACTGCTGCTCTTTCAAGGTCTGCAACACCACATAGAGGTGATTGGCATGATCCACCTCACTCTTAGAATACACCATAATGTTATTAATGAACATAGTAAAAAAAGATCCAGAAACTCATAAAAGACCCTATACATCAAATCCATGAATGCTGTGGGGGAATTAGTCAAACTGAATAATATAACCAAGAATTCAAAGTATCCATACCGAGCAGGAAAAACAGTCTTGGGGATATCTACCTCCCTAATCTTAAGCTGATGATACCCAGATTAAAGATCTATCTTAGAAAAGAATTTGACACCTTGCAATTTATTAAACAAGTCATCTATCTCGTGAAGAGAATATTTGTTCTTAACCGTCACCTTAGTTAGCTGTTGAGAGTCAATACACATCCGAAGAAAATCATCCGTTTTATACATGAATAACACTGGTGCACCCCATAGGGATACACTAGGATGGATGAAACCCTTATCCAAAAGATTCTTAAGTTGCTTCGTGATTTTTTTCAACTAAGCTAGAGCCATTCTATAAGGAGAAATAGATAATAGATGAGTGTCCGAAACTAGATAAATCCCAAACTCAATCTCCTTATCAGGAGGAACATTACGAAGATCATCCAGAAAGACCTCAGGAAACTAATTCACCATCAGAATTAAATATAAAGAAGGACTTTTAGAGTTATAGTCTTTAACCCAAACCATATGATAGAAACACCCTTTATAGATTAACCCCCGAGCTCTAAAATATGATATAAACCTTCCCTTAGGAGATAGGAAACTACCCTCCCATTCAATAACAAATTCACTAGGGAACTTAAAGATAACCTTACCTGTTTGACTGTCTAAGGATGCGTAGCATAAGTATAACAAATCTATCCCTAGAATGACATCAAAATTCACCATATCTAATTCAAAAAAATCCACCAAAGTCTCCTTACTGCCAATAGATACCACCGACCCCCTATTGACTCTTTTATTAACCATAGAGTCACCTACCAGGGTAGAAATAGAAAAAGAATACAAAATAACCCCGGGATCAAAACTAAAATAAATAGCTCAAATGGGGTCACATAAGATAGAGTGAACCCCAGATCAACTAAACAATACACGTTATTGGAAAAGAGTTATAATGTACTAGTCACGATATCAGGTGATGCCTTAACCTCTTATCGAGATGTAAGAGAATATAAATGATTTTGGCCAGTGCCGGTATTAGCAGCAGAAATCAATGCAGAAGTAGCACACTTTGGTATAGAAGAAGATTAAGAGGCAATTGAAGCCTTATTTTCTTCTAAAGAAACCTTACCAATCGAACAATTTCAAAGAATATGGACTGGCTAACAATATCTGAAATACCTATCCCTTCTGTTATCACAGAAACCCTAATGTAACAGAACTTGTAAGGAGGACATGATGAGGACGACTAAGCCCTATTAGCCTGAGATTGGGCACCCTATGCCCTAAAGCTATTGCCATCCTACTGACTTTTGTCACCTGACAACTTTAGGTAAGGAGCACTAGCTGTAGAGAAAGACCCAGAACTACCCATATCTTTTTTGGCCACTTACCACCATCCCAACCAGTTTGTTATTGTCCACCCTGCTCAGAGAATCTTAAGTTCTTACTCTAACTTTCCCCTACCTCAACCTTCTTTCTCTACCTATTGTATATTATTAACCAACTTAGAGATATCCATGTCCTTAATTAGTAATGCAGTCTTGTTTTCAGGATCAGCTAATGAGAAAGTCCTGAAGCAAACTTTCTCATCTTGGCCCTCATATCAGGCACCAATTTTAGAGTATACTAAGACAACTGGTCAAATTTCAAGGCATACTCCTTGATCGACATCTTCCCCTTTTTTATATTAATAAATTCCTCTGCCTTTACTTCCTTTAACACTTGAGGAAAGAAGCACTCTAAAAAATCATTAAAGAAAGTCTTCTACAGAGATGACTCCTCAATATCATGCCTCACCTGATACCATTCCTCGTATCATTAGTACGTCATATCGTTTAGATGATAGGTAGTTAAATTCACCTATTCTACTTTCATGGCCTGCATGACTCTGAAGATCTTTTCCATGTCATCCAGAAAACCATGAGGATCCTCCCCCACCTTAAAACCAGTAAAATTTGAAGGAATCAAACTCATGAACAAGCTAACCCTTATGGCCTCAGAAGATGCAATACCAGATGCACCATGCTCAGTTTGAGAAGCTACCAATTGAGCAATCACATGAATCAATTGACAAAACTCTACATTTATCACGTCTACCTGTGGAAAAAATTGGTGGAACTCTAGAAATATTAGGGACTGGTCCCTTAGATTAAGTATGGGTCCTCTAAGTAGAGCATGTCCCATCAACATTCTCTCTATTTGGGACTGAAGAATTTTTGTGAGGTTCATACTTTCGAGGCATGATCTGAAAGACTAGCAAATAAAAATCAAAAAAATCCAGGACCTTAGACTCCAACCTAGAAAATAGAATATAAAGAAGAGAAATATTTCCTAACTACCTTGTAGCCTCTCTCTTATGAGTGTGGCATACTACACATCCTTAAAAGAGACTCTACTTAATATGGCTTTATAGACTCCCAATTAACTATAAACCTGGCACTGATACTAACTTGACACGACTCAAACTGGGGCCTTGTCATAATGGGCATCCTAAGTCCAACCAGGACCGGGGACCACCCCATTACCCAACCCAATTGCAAAATTCATACCCTATGTTGGATGAATTATAAATATATAACAAGATAGTGTATTTGTATTTGGGATAGGTCCATGGCTTTGACCAACCCAAGCAAGTCCAACCATCTAATACCCAAAAAATAACCATACCAAAACCAAACCATAACCAAGAATGAGTCTATAACATAAAAGGATGGAACAACTATAAAGACAGTCCAAAAGTATTAGTGCCAACACTAATGTCAATACTCATGCTGACACAAATACCGACACAACCCATACCAACCCATATTAGTTCTATAAAGCCTCTAATAGAAAGTAAAATAATATCTGGTTGGGATATGCCCCCAGCCATAACTAAAAACAATGCTTATGAAAAAACTAAAGTATGTGGAACCATCTATGAAATAAAATAGAGCCTTCTAGAATATAGAAGATCACCACTTTAATCTGATTGAGCTCATCCTAAATTCGATCACTAAGAAAGAGGAGTAAAATAGGTGGTTTGTAATACCCCATATTATACTTATCTTAGTTCAGCTCCTAGTTGCATGCATAAGAGGCTTAAAGCCAAAAAATTTCACTAAGTCTTGGGTACTTAATCTTATTTTTGGCCTCTTAACTTTGAGAATTTTTAAATTCGTCTCCCTGACCCCAAGATATTAGTTTTTGAGTTAATTCATTTTCAAGGGTGTAAGGAGCATGTCTCGAGAAAGTTTTGTATTTTTTGAACAAGGATTTGGTCGTGTTTAGATTTTGATTCTAGCAGTTCACTGTGATAGCATCATGTCGCACTTCTTATAGAGATGAGACACTCACTGCATCACGGTGCCCTTTTAATTGGTATTCTAGTTATGAATTTAATCTCCTGAGGGGTAGTTATGTCTTTTCCCATCGACCCCATTCATAAAACATGAATTGAAGCTTCAGTTAAGACATAATTTGCCCATATTCTCCAATTTCTTATAAAAAAAAAACCCTAATCATCATCCAAGAACATCAAATTCCATTCCGCCCTCTCAAAGGAAACCAAAAATTCAAGTTTCCAAAATACAAGAACCTTCAAGATTGGTATTCTTCTTCCAATGCTTTCGTATGTCTTTATTGTTATTTCTATACAGTGTGGGTGGGTTAGGAACTCCTGATACCTAGTTGTTTACATAATTTTAGTATCTTCAAAATGATTTTAGATAAACTATAAGCATTGTCATTCAGTCATCAATTATAAATAGTTGTTTGTTCAGTTAAGCTTTGTTAGTCTAATAATCAATGCTAGTTCAGTTGAGAGTAGCTTTTAGCACTGAGATAACCTAGGGATGAGGGATCACTCAACAACTAGGACTAGCTTCTTATAAGTAGTCCCTAAGTTCCAGAACTACGTAGGCAGAATAGGATTATGAGATGTCACCAGCCAGTTTAGAACTATCATTCTCTAAGATGTCACCCACCAGTTTAGGACTGACATTCTCTTAGGGGTCTTCCTCCATTTTAAGACTGGCTCTTTAGTCCTTCTAGACACCAGTTGAGTGGATCCACATGATCAGAGTTAGTACTCATGGCATGGTACTGACACCATTACAACTGGGGTTACAGGCTGGACCCTAATTAGCTTAGATTTAGGCATGTTGGTTAGATAATACCTCCCACAGTATCAGTATAGTATTTAGTACAAAATTTAATAAGGTTTTCTTGACCATAACATATAGTCTTCCAGTTATTTAGTTATCAGATTTTGGTAATTCAATTTACATATTATTTTAGAAATATTGTATGCTTAGTCTTGTATTCTAAGTATTTCAATTTTCATGCGTGTATACTCAGTTATCTCAAGCCATTCATCCAGTCATTATTTCATATATGGTTAACCCTTGTATTACAGCCTAACCTCATCATATATACTAGTACATTCAAAGTACTGATCGCATACTTTTCTTTGTGCTATGATGTCTTATATCATAGTTTTGGATGCACAGTTTCTTGACTTTGCTTAGATAGTTACGCTTATCAGTAATATCAGTCGTGGTGAGCCATTATCTATTGAGGACACGATCGTTTTATTTCAATTTATCTGAGTAGTTAGTATTTCCATTTAGTCAGCGTTAGTTTGGGGTTTGTCCCATCAACTCCACAGTCAGTCAGTTAGAGGCTTTTCAGATATTCAGACAGTTAGTTTATCAATTGTTTTATTAGTATTTTCAATATGTCTTCATATGTTTTAGATCTATGATTTAATCATGTTTTAGTATTTAAAATCTTATGGAATTATTTTTTATTTTTCCATATATATTGTTTATTATAAGTTTACTCAGTGCTCACAGTAGGTACTAGCTCATGGGTTAGCTTGTGGTCACTTATGATAGTAAGCGCCGTTGTCATGGCTAGGGGTAGCCTCGGGTCATGAGAAAAACTTGGTATCAGAACCTAAGGTTTTACAGTGTCCTAGGGAGTCTGAAAAAGTCATATTGAGTAAAGTCATATGCATGGTTGTAAGGTGAGCCACACTAATGTACAAGAGGCCACATGATGTTTTAGGAAAATTTTACCTTTTTTTAGTACTCATGTCATGCGAATAAGAATAATATCTATTTAAAACTCCTCTTTCTGACTCATTCTTCCTTCCTTTTACAAACAATGCCTCCCAAAAGAAATAACAGAAAAAGAAATAAGAATCATCCCACACTTCCTTTGTTTAGGAAAATCCCCTGATGAGCACGTCTCTTATGCCAAGTTCAGAGCTGCATTCACTACCTTAGCTCATTTAGTAGCTGCTCAAAATAATCAGTAGGCTTTTTCCCTAACTAATCCAGTGGTAAATAAAATTGAAGCTAGGATATAGGATTTTACCTGAATAAATCCCTCTCTATTTTTGGTATCCAAGTATGAGAAGGATCCGCAGGAGTTTCTTGATATAGTTCAGAAGGTGATTGATATCATGGGTGTAACTTCAAGTGAGACTAAAGAGTTGGCTGCTTACCAGTTGGAGGATATAGCTCATACGTGGTATAAGTAGTGAAAGAAGGATAGAGATGCTGAGGCAGGGGCTGTAGAGTGGGAGAAGTTTGCCATAACCTTTTTAGATAGTTTCATTTCTTTAGAGATAAAGAAAGCTAAGGTGCTGGAGTTTATTAATTTGAAGCAAAGTAATATGAGTGTGAAGGAATACTCACTTAATTTGCTTAGTTGGCGAGGTATACTCCTAAAGTGGTTGTAAACAATAGGTCTAGGATAAGAAAGTTCATTTCTAGTATATCTGATAGCGTTGTCAAGGAGTGTAGGACGACTATTTTGAATAAGAAGATAGACCTATCTAAAATTATGGTTTATTCTTAGCAGATTAAAGAACAAAATCTTAAGGAGAAAGAAAGAGAAAATAAGAGGGCCAAAATAGTTATCTTTAACTTTTCTCAGCTGAGGTCAAAAGGTGGTAACCATTCTCAGTTGCGCCATAAATTTTTAGCCCCAGCTCCGTCTTCAGCTAATGTGCCAGTGCCATGTTCAGGAATGACAGTCGGGATAGAACGTCAGGCTCTAAGTCCCAAGGCAGTGTGAATAATAGTTGTACTCATCCGCTTTGTGGAAAATATAGTAGGAATCATTAGGGTGTATGAAAGACTGGTAGTGATATATGTTTTGGGTCTGGGAAGCTAGGCTACATGGTTAGAGACCCATTCTAATCTGTTATCAGTTCTAGTAAGTCGCCCGACTCAGCAGGTCGCTATTTCTAGTGCCACCAGTGGACAACACCAAAATAAGATATATGCACTTCAGTCCCTTCATAATCAGGAAAGCTCTCCTGATGTAGTTACGGGTACGTTACATGTCTTTCATCTTCATGTGTATGTTTTATTAGACCCTGAAGCCTCATTTTCTTTTGTAATCCCCTATATAGCTGTCAATTTTGATGTAAGTCCAAAAACATTAGTAGAGTCTTTCTCAGTGTCTACCCTAATAGATAAGTCTATCATAGCCAAATGAGTATACAGAAACTGCCCGATTATAGTATCTAAGAAAATCACTTCAATAGATCTTGTAGAACTAGAGATGACTAATTTTGATGTCATTCTCAGCATATATTGGCTCTATTCATGCTATACTTTGGTTGAATGTAGAAATAAAGTCATTAAGTTTCAGTTTCCTTATGAACCAATTTTTGAATGGAGGGGTAGTACTTCAATGCTTAGGGGTCAAATTGTGTCATATCTTAGAGAGAGAAAGATGATATCTAAGGGGTATGTTTACCATCTTGTTCAAGTAAAAGATCCTAATTCTGTGACTCCCAATCTCGAGTCAGTTCCAGTAGTAAAGGAATTTCTAGATGTGTTCCCTGAAGATCTTCCCGAATTTCCTCCCATAAGGGAAATTAACTTTAAAATATATTTTCTTCTAAGTACCCAGCCTATCTCTATTCCACCCTACAGAATGGCTCCATCTAAGCTAAAAGAGTTAAAAGAACAGTTGAAATATCTTGTAGACAAAGGATTAATTAGGCCTAGTTTTCCCTTATGGTGCGCTCCAGTCTTTTTCGTGCATAAGAAAGATGGATCTCTCAGAATGTGTATCAATTATCATCAGTTGAACAAAGTCACAATCAAGGATGAATACCCACTCCCTAGGATTTATGACTTCTTTGAACAACTTCAGGGTTCCAGTTATTTTTCTAAGATAGACCTCAGATTCGGTTATCATCAGCTTAGAGTTAGAGAACGTGACATATTGAAGACAACCTTCAAAACTCGGTATGGTCACTTTGAATGTGTAGTTATGTCTTTTGGACTAATGAATGCCCCAAACACTTTTATAGACTTGATGAACAGAGTGTTCAAGTAGTACTTGGACATGTTTGTCAACGATTTTATTGATGATATTCTTGTCTACTCCCATAGTGAAAATGATCATGCAGACCATCTCTGAATTCTATTGCAGACTCTTAGAGCCCATCAGATATTCACCAAATTTAGTTAGTGTGAGTTTTAGCTAAGATCAGTAGCTTTCCTTGGCCATATTATTTATGGTGATGGAATTAGAGTTAAACCTTAAAAGGCCAAATCCATAAGAAACTGGCCCAGACCCATCTCTCCATCAGATATCAGGAATTTCTTGGGTTTGGTTGGATATTACCAATGGTTTGCTGAAGGGTTTTCATCTATTACATCCCCCATATCTCAATTGACTCAGAAGAAAGTCAAATTTTAGTGAAAAAAGTTTTTCAGGAGTTGAAGACTCGACTCACCTCAGTCCTAGTCTTGACTTTGCTAGATGGTTTAGATGGGTTTATTATTTATTGTGATGCTTCAAGAGTTGGTCTTGGTTATGTATTGATGCAGAGAGATAAGGTTATAGCCTATGTCTCTAGAAAACTTAAGCCTCATGATAAGAATTATCCTACCCATGATCTTGAGTTGGCAGCACTTGTTTTTTACTAGAAAATTTGAAGGCATTATTATTATGGGGTTCATGTTGATTTGTTAATAGATCACAAAAGTTTTCAATATATTTTTTCACAGAAAGATTTAAATCTTCATCATAGAAGGTGGTTAGCATTGTTAAAAGATTGTGTTATAAGTGTATTGTATCATCTAAGCAAGGCCAATGTAGTGGCAAACATCCTTAGTAGATTATCTGTGGGTAGTGTAGCTCATATTGAGAATGATAACAAGAGATTAATTCAGGAGGTTCATTAGCTTTCTATATTAAGTGTTCAATTGGTTGATTCAGTGAAAGGTAGTCTTTGGGTTCAGAAAAGTTTGGAATCTTCTTTGGTTGCTGAAGTAAAGGAGAAACCAAATAGGGATTCCAATTTGGTTATGTTAAAGGAATCTACTAGAGATCAAAAAGTAGAAAGAATCTCCCAAGAGGGAGATGGTGTGTTACGATGATAGGGTAGGCTGTGTGTGTCATGTTTTGATGGTTTGAGACAGTGAATTTTGGTAGAAATGCATGTTGGATGTTACTTTTTATACCTAGGAGCCACTAAGATGTACTGTGATTTGTGGGAAATCTATTAGTGGAGTGGTATAAAGAGGGATATTGCAGAGTTTGTAGATAGGTGTTCTAACTATCAGCAAGTCAAGGTTGAACATCAGAGGCCTACTGGAACATTGTAGGAGTTTAGCATCCCCACTTAGAATTGGAAAGAGCCGAACATGAATTTTGTGATGGGGTTACCTCATACGAGTCGTAGCATGATTTGATATGGGTGATCATAGACATAATTATCAAATCATCCCATTTCTTTCCAGTTCATACTTCTTATTCCCGGGGATTATGCCAAGCTCTATATTACAGAGTTGGTTAGATTGCATGAAGTCCCGTTGTCTATTATTTCAAATAGATATACTCAGTTTACCTCTTACTTTGAGTTTTTCAGAAGGGTCTTAGTACCCAAGATAATCTCGGTACAACTTTCTATCTTCAGATAGACGATCAGGTAGAGAGGACCTTTTAAACCCTAGAGGATATATTGAGGGCGTGTGTTCTTGATTTCAACGGTAGTTGGGATGATGACTTACCTTTGATCGAGTTTTCCTACAATAACAATTATCACTCTAGTATTCAGATGGCTTCATTTAAGGCTCTCTATGGGAGGATATGTAGATCTCCTATTGGTTGGTTTGAGGCAGGTGAGGCTGCTTTGATAGGATAAGATTTGGAGTTTAATATAATCAAGAAGGTTCGGTTGATTAGGCAGAAGCTTAAGATAACCCAAAGTTGTCAGAAATCCTATAGAAATGTGAGAAGAAGGGACCTTGAGTTTGAAGTTGGGGATTTGGTACATTTGAAAATCTCGCCCATGAAGGGAGTGAAGAGATTTGGAAAGAACGGGAAACTTAGTCCCTGATATGTTTTCCTTTACCGAATCTTTAGTCGTTTTGGGAAGGTAGCAATGAGCTTGAGTTGTTTGCATATAACGCCTCGAATATGGTATCCGTAATGCCACACGGTGCTTATGACCCCGAAAGACCATAAACTAACCCATGACTGATATCTATACATGTATACTGCATAATATACTGTATAATGCAGAAACATGAACTAAAAATCTATAAGGTTCAAAACGATAACATAAAATCTGATAAATCATAATATATAGATGGGGTATGAAATACCCAAAACAACTGGAATAAACTGTCTGAAACGTGGTAGTCTGAAAAACCTCTAATTGATTGAACTGTATGAATAAGGAGTTGATGGGACATGTCCACAATTAACTCCAAATAATAAATTACTTAATGAGATAATAAAGTAATGATCATTTTCTCGAAAGATGAGGACTCACGGCTAACTCTGACAGCTAAGACTGGAATGCTAATGATGCCCCGGAGCTCGTACTTCTGAACCAATGGTATAAAACACCACAGTGCTAATGTGTCAGTACTTTGAATGTACTGGTATGCATGTGAGGTAGGCTGAATGCAAAGGGTTTACATGCATGAACTATACTAACTGACTGGATATCATGAACGTGAGATTACATATATGAATATATAGTAACTATATCAGAGATCGTGATAACATGAATTTACTGATAACTAACATGACTAATGACTGAGTTCTGATAATTGATATAACTGATGACATAAGTGACTGTATCTGACAGTCCTGAATCTAATGGAACTAGCTGAGTTTCATACTGTATCTGAGTTGACTGTATCTGATAGTCCTAAAATACGAAGAACTATCTAAGTCCTTTTACTGATATTGATACTGAAATTATGGGAAGTAGTTATCTAACCGACATGCCCTTAATACGCCATTATGGCTGAGTTGGGGTCTAATTTGTAATCCTAATTGGAAGGGTGTCAGTACCCCGCCACTGGCAAGGATAATCTGCGAGTAACCCTCATATAACAGGTAACTATAATGAGAATGGTAGGAACCCTCATATCACCTCATCTATCCTCAAATAACAGGCTATGATGTCTCAATCTACGCTGTCTACGTAGTTTAGGAACGCAAGGATTGCTTCTAAGAATCATACTCTCATATAACAGGTGAGTTCCTATCCTTGGGTTCACTCGGTGCTAATTCCTACTACCATCTGGATAGACACTGAACATGATTACTGAACTGGACTAGACTGAAATCACTGAGTTCCATTAACTGATCAACTGAGGTTACCAAATTACTGAGCTTTCCTGAGTCACATAATTGATTGAGTTCTATGGATCATGGCTTGACTGAGAGTATCTTGAAAATATGACACTGATTCTAGGCACATAGTTACTCTTTCGGGTACAAGTACCCCCAGGACTCAATAGAAGGAAACTAACAAGGCATGACATTCTTGAATACATGAACAACATCAACAATCCATAATACAATAAGTTGGGGATTTCATGAAAAACATGGTTATCATAATCTTGTACATGAGTTGGGAATACATATAAACATATCATAATTTTGATCAACTAGTCCCATGAGTACTCCTTCAATCACCCATAATGCACAACAATATCATAGAAGCCATTTTGATTATAGGGGTAAAGCATGCATTTGTCATTTGGATCACAATTTAACTATGAGGCATAATTTATATCCCTTTAGGCATTTCAAACACCTTACATGCACAACCTAAAGCATAGGTGAAATCATTAATTTAACAATTCATAAACCACCTAAATTCATGGATTTTCAACTTATATGATAACGTAGTTTCATATATACACATAAAGATCCCAACTTGGAAATTATACAACATTAATCACATAAACATAATCAACCCACAACATAACATCATGATTCATAATTTAAAAATAGGGTTCATGAGCTTTATGGATGAAAGGACTCCATAAATCAACACAACGCATACCTTAGAAATAAAACCTTGAAATTTCTTGGAGTTCTTAGAGGGATTTCCTAAGATTGATCTTGATTCTTGAGAGCTAGAGTTTTGTTAATTTGAGAGAGAAATATTTTTAATTTTTGGGAAAAATGGATAATGGATAACTTAAAATGATTTTAGGGCTTAAATACCACATTTGGGTGGAATAAAACCATGGGAAAAGACCCATTTAACCATGGACACGTCTTTTAATTTTCATCAAAATTTTCCTAAATGGGCACCTGGCGCGACGCAACACTATCGCGCTGTGTCACTAGAATTTGACAACTAGGAAATTGGGGGATGGTGTGATGTGGAGCTATCGCGTTGCCACTTCATTTGCAACCTAGAAGTTTGGCACGACGCACCACAATCATGGAACCCTACTGGAATTTGACAAATGCCATTTTCTCTTGTGGCACGGTGTGTCACTAACTAATATGGTACTGTTTTACAATGAGAACTTAAAATAGTCATAATTTCTTACCCGGTTATTGAATTTGGGCGAATCTTATATCAATGGAAATTTTATTGAATTTTTCATATGAAAAAAGTGAAAATCTTAAAAAATCCCCATGGAATATGCATCATTCAATTTAGAAGCTAATTCTTGACATTCTTGGGATGAAATTAATTAGGAAACTTTAGGGTATTACACTGCAAATTTGGCATCAGTGCATCCAGAGTTTCGTGTTTCCTTATTAAAGAAGTGTATTGGTGACCCAGCTATTGTAGTTCCTTTAGAAAGCACAAATATTTAGGATAGCCTTTCTAATGAACAAATCCTAGTCGAGATCCTTGATCGTTAGATTTGTAGACTAAGGAACAAAGAAGTTTCCTTGGTCAAAGTTCTTTGGCAGAATCAGTCTGTTGAGGGAGCTATTTGGGAAGCAGAAGCAGATATGCGTACGAAGTACCCTCATTTTTTCTCTGCAAACTTAGACTCAACTTAAGTTAACAATTCTTTTTAGATCAACTCTTTTCCATTCTCAGTACCAGCTATATAATCATACTTATGTCTTTTCATGCATTCACGAATTTAGCTCAGTCATGTATCGTGTTTTAGTCTCAGTCATGTAATCATATTTTCAATTATACATGTTCAGTACATGATTTCAATTTTCTCGGTATTCTTAGCTTAATCAGTCTCATTCGAGGATGAATGCTCCCAAGGGGGAGGTATTGTAATACCCCTATTATATTTAGCTTAGTTTAGCTCCTAGTTTCATGCATAAGAGGTTTAAAGCATAAAAATTTCAGTAAGTGTTGAGGACTTAGTCTTATTTTTGGCCTCTTAACTTTGAGGATTTTAAATTAGTCTTCTTGACCTCGAGATACTAGTTTTTGAGTTAATTCATGTTCAGGGGTGTAAGGAGCATGTCTCGAGGAAGTTTTGGATTTTTCAAATGAGGATTAGGTCGTGTTTGGATTTGGATTCAAGCAACTCACCACGATAGCATCGTGTCGTGTTGCTTATTGTGATGAGATACTCATCGCACTGCGGTGCCATTTTAATCTATATTCTAGTTACGAATCTAATCTCCTGAGGGGCAATTATGTCTTTTCCCATTGACACAATTGGTAAAAACACGAATTAAAGCTTCAGTTAGGGCATCATTTTTCCATATTCTCTAATTTCCTCTAAAAAACAATCCCTAATCATCTGCCAAGATCATTAAATTCCATTCCTTCCTCTCTAAGGAAACCAAGAATTCAAGCTTCAAAAATCCAAGAACCTTTAAGAAAGCTTCAAAATTTGTATTCTTCTTTCAAAGCTTTTATATATCCTTATTGTTATTTCCATATAGTGCTTGTGGGTTATGAACACCTGATACCAAGTTGTTTACATAATTTCCGTATCTTCAGAATGATTTCAGATGAACCATGAGCATTTTTATTCAATTAGTTATTATAAATAGCTATTTATTTGGTTAAACTTAGTTCAGCTCAGTAATTAATATCAGTTTAGTGAGGAGTAGGATTTAGCACCGAGCGAACATAGGTATGGGGGTTCACCCACCAGCTAGGAATATGCCCTTAGAAGTAATCCCTAAGTTCCAGAACTATGTAGCTAACACAAAATTATAAGATGTCACCCACCAGTTTAGGAAAGACCTTCTCTGAGATGTCACCCGCCAGTTTAGGACTGACCTTCTCTTAAGGGTCACCCGTCAGTTTAGGACTGAATCCCTAGTCATTCGGGACACCGGTTGAGTGGATATACACAGCTAAAGTTAGTACCTATGGCATGGTACTGATACCCTTCCAACTGGGGTTACAGGTTGGGCCCTAATTAGCTCAGATTAGGGGATGTCGGTTAGATAATATCACCCAAAGTTTCAGTATAGTATTCAGTATAGAATTCAGTTTAGGTTTGCTTGACCATACCATATAGACTTCCAGTTATTCAGTTATCAAATTTTAGTGATTCGGTTTACAGATTATTTCAGAAACACTACATGCTTGGTCTTGCATTCTCAGTATTTCAGTTTTTATGCATGCATACTCAGTTATCTCATTCTATTCAACCAATAATTATTTCATGCATGGTTAACCCTTGCATTACATTCTAGCCACATCTCATGTATTAGTACTTTCAAAGTACCAATCATATAATTTTCTTTGCCGTATGATGTCTTATATCATAGGTTCGCACATACAATTTCCTAACTGCACTGAGACAGTTTAGCTCATCAGCAACATCAGTCGTGGTGAGTCCTTATCTATCGAGGATATGATTGTTTCATTTTAATTTATCTCAGTATTTAGTATTTCTATTTAGTCAGATTTAGTTGGGGGTTTGTCCCATCAACTCCACAGTCAGCCAGTTAGAGTCTTTTCAAACATTCAGATAATTAGTCGGTTTATTAGTTGTTTTATCAGTCTTTTTAATATGTCTTCATACATTTTAGATCTATGATTTAATCCTGTTTCAGTATTTAAAACCTTATGCATTATCAGTTATTTTTTCATATATGTTGTTTATTATTAGTTTACTCAGTGCTCACAGCAGGTATCAGCTCATGGGTTTGATTCTGGTCCCTTGTGATTGTAAGCACCGTTGTCGTGACTAGGGGGTAGCCTCAGGTCGTGAATGGTTCTTGCATCACATGGATACAAAACCTCCCGAAGATGGGTTAGCGGGTGAATGCTAGAAAGAACTCAAGATAAAGATAAAATAATGCCAACCTTTCAAACCAAGCATACCAACTATATGCATTGACAACCATACTTACATATATATATATATAACAATGTTGTAAAGAGAATGGATTTTAGCATTCCTTTAAAACCATTAACCTAGATATGTGTATCTTAGTAGTCTTAATACTACCCATGGGATATATGTGTTCATTGTATCCCCCTAAACAGGCCCCGATGCATGTAGCCGCACAAATCAGAGATACCATAGGAGTAGGGGATTCCTGAGTAGCCTTTGCTTTCCATGATACATATGTACAAGTGCACTTAGGGGATTCCCGTGTTCCCTGTAAATATCATATATGGTCTCCATGACCAATCATCATATCGGCAAACATGAGTTTCCAGTGTCCGTCCAGTGGACTCACACCTTCATGGTTAGCTATCACACCCTGCTATGATTGCCCAATTAAAACCATTACCATACAAACAAACTACCATTCCATTTATTATTAACCAAAACTATAGATAGTGGTATCGTCATACCGACTATAGCTTGCAAGTAATGTCCTTAGCCATTGTTTTTAAGAAGAATTCAAGGGATTTCTATGTACCCATCGATTACATTATTAAGTTGACTTAGGGGAATCCCATGTACCCCACAAGTGACCATTATTATGTTTGCTTGGAGGATTCCATTGCACCCCACAAGGATTTCTATTAGACCAATCATAACCACCAAGACCTTAACATTCAACCATTCAAAACCATTTAAACTATTTAGGGTTCCATTACCAAGTTATACCATGCATAGTTCAATGAAGTCAAATAATTTAACCAAAAACATTCTCATAGGCATTTTATCAAACATATTAGGGGCTTAGTATTTCCAAAGATAAAACTTAGTACCAATTAACCATTCCCATGCAACCAAATGATCAAATAACTATATAATATGAAACCCATAAGTAAAAGGCATGGGAAAACCATAACTCTATTAACCAAAACCCCCAATATATAATTGAAAACCCAAAACCATACAACATCCATACCATGAAAATAATTCATAAAACATGCATTTAGTTGGAACTAACAATGAGGGAGGAGTAACATGCCTTTGATTACGAAATAACACAAATAAATCACCCTTGTCAGCCCAAATTGATCCTATTGATGAAATCCTAGCCTTCCTTGACCCAAGAGCCTTTGTGAGAATTTGAGAGAGTTTTTAAGTATTTAAGATTAGAATATTTGGGTAAATAATATCCCAAGAGTGATATAAGTCATGGGGCCTTAAGTGGTTAACATGGGAAATGTCCAGCTTACCCCCAACTTAAACTGCTTAAAAATCCTTGTAAGATGGTACGATCACCCAATTCTAGTCATACCCTACCATACGAGTGGTACCCAATACTGGTATCCTAGGCCTCCCCTTGGCCCCCAACACTATCGAACATATAACCATCCAAGATAAACCGTACCCAACCATACGATTTGCACTATGAAGTTGTACCCTAGGCAAAATCAAGAAGGGTTTACACTGACCAACATACCGGTTAGACTATACCACTCATACCCTATCTCACGACTCATGGTGAGCCACTCATACTCAGATCCAAGTTAAGTTACTATGTTTTAGATTAAATGAAGAAAAATCCAAACTTATAACCCGTCACCCCCTATATGACTCGTACCCACCCAAGTCATGCCCATTCTAGAAACTTAACCACCCAACATCACCCAACACTAGGCAACATACAACTGGTCACCTGACCCGTAACTTCACCATACGACTACTATGGTAAGTTGTATAATGTCCAGAGAGTCCAAAACCTAGGAAATTTATATAGACCAAATCCTAGGGTGTTTCAGGGTTGTACTATGTAATCTCAAACATTCTAAATATCTCAAGTCAAGTATGATATTTGATCTATAATATATCTAAGTATTTAGTGTTTCCATTTTAAGTATTATTTTTTGATAAAATTTTATATATTTATTTAGGTATGATATTTTAAAACAAAAAACAAACAAAATATACACTAAGATGACATTGCATCGCAATAAGGAAAGAGTACATTTGTGGTCGATCCAAAAAAAAATTGAAAGGTGACTTGCAAGTGGAATGAAAGGGAATGCAAATGGATGGTTTATTTTAAAGAGCTTCCAAGGAATATGTGAGTGGCCAAAAAAATATCTAAGGAGAACACTTGTCTAACAAATGATTATAAGGAGGATCATTGTAGTTTAAGTAACAACATAATTACTTCTTTTTTGATTACATCAATTTTGTTGACACTCATTTTAGCATAAAGCGGTGCAAGAAGTTGTAAATTTAAAGTTTTATTATACTCTCAATTGTAGCAAATCTTAAAAATCTCATAGGGAAGCTTTTGTAATGGTATATAGTGATTTTGAAGGTTCTTTCAAGACATTGGCTCACTACATGGTTGCCTTAAAATGTTTTAATTAGGACATTATTGATGAGTGGGAGTACGAGTCAACTACAATGCATGGTGAAAAATTTTTTAAAATTGTCTTTTCGGCTTTTAAATAAAGAATTTATGATTCTAAAAGTTGTAGGCCTGTTATTTATTTAGATGGTACTCATGCCAATGACAAGTATGATACAAAATTTCTAATCGTTTTTGAAATACATGTGAATGATAATATTTTTTCACATGCATATGCTATTATTGCACATGAGAGCTTTAAGTCGTGGACATAATTTCTTATGTTATTATGAAGGTATGTTGTGTGTGATCGATGAGGTATTGACCTTATTTCTGACTGTCACCAAGACATCCTACAATGTATCCAATGATATGACTGGTTACAACCAGCCTCCATATATCATAAATTTTGTTTCAAATATTTAAAAGACAATAAAAAGTTCTTGAACACTGACCTTGACAACCTAATCTGTTTGGCAGCTACAGAACATAAGTAAAGAAGTTCAAGCAGCGTATGAGATAAATTAAATTAATATCACATGTTGTACATGGCGTAGCTAAATGATCTTTCTCTTGAAAAATGATTATTGTACAAGGACAATGGTTATAGGTAGGAGACTAAAAAACATGTGGGTTGCATGTTAATACCATAGTTAGACTAGCCTTTAAAAATATTATTGATTGATTTTGTGATACAAATTATTTTACGGCTTTGTAAATTGTAGAAAATAAGAATTAACTACTCAATGTTAAAAAAATTCTGGAACATTGAGAGCATCCCGACATGAACATAGAAAAGACGGAACATTGAGAGCATCCCAACATGAACATAGAAAAGATGCAGTGCAATTCCAAATGCCACACTTTTAAAAGTTTTAACATTTGCATGTGATGATAAGAGTTTAAATTGAGACAGGGGCGTTCTATTTTTTGCAACATTACTACTTGGCAGTCGCGCACACACAGAACAACTTCAGCCACAACACACACAATGCGCAGTCTAAATAATTAGACACAAATGCAGAAACGTAAAGCACTCAATTATTTACAGGAACCGCGTCCCCAACCTTTATATTTCTCTCAGAATTACAAAGGAAATTCACACGAAATTGTCAAAGGAATACACTCAACAGACACTGTTTCAAGATGCCTTTACAATTTTCCAGCAACACAAATAAATACTGCACAAGGCAGTTTTAGCAGTTACAACATAGGACCTCTGGCAGCCTTCCATTGGACAAGGCCACATGCTATCACATGACATATACCTTCTTGATCTATTAATTAAAATACTATCTTAAAATACTATGTTTACAGCATTCAAAATTCAAACTTAGTAACTATCTCATATGACTAGCACATGCGTAGTCTTGAACACTTAGCCAATTTTGCCAATGCTAAACACTTAGTCATTTTCCAGCTTTTCTAACACTTGATCATCTTGTCATGCTTCCAAGACATGCCTCATCTTTCCATCTTCATGCCATGCCAATGTCATGTCTGCGGCTGTGCCAACGTCATGCCATTGCATACGCCATGAAGTTATCTTAGCCATGTCACAGCTTAGGCCATGCCAATGCCCATGCTGCGACTCTGCCTCAATCATGCCAGTGTCCATGTCTGTGTCATACCTGTGACATGCCATCACCTGCACCTCACTAATGTTAATGCCATGCCACTACCATGCCATGTTCTTGTCACTGCGGCACGCATGCCCTCTCAGGTATCATGCGTCTGTCGTTGCCTCAAGTGCCCAAGGAAGCCTTACCATCACTCTAGCATACCTTGGTCTAACACATTTCTTGTCTTCGACACATGTCAAGGCCAATGTGCACCTAAGGTTCTAACAAAGCACCCCCACTTGATGAACTCGACACCCTCTTCGACGTTGTTTTGAGGTAGTCCTTTATTTGCTTGTAGAACTGCTACAGGTTCTGAGCCTTCTCCCAAACAATGTCTTCTTCGCTTGAACCTTTCCACTGAATTAAGAATTTTGTCTTGGTACTCTTCTTGCTATTCCCCATGATCTGGTGATCAAGTATCTTCTCCATTTTGGATTTATACTCTTTCACGATCAAAAGAGGAGACCTTATGTTTTTGTTCCTCCATGGGTCTTCAACATCTTTATTGTACCGTTTTAGAAAACTAACATGAAAGGTAGGGTGAATTTTCAACCTTTCCGGCAAGTCTAACCTGTAAACACTTCTCCGACCTTCTCAATAATATCAAACAGGCCATTATACCTTGGGATTAGTCCCCTATGCCTTGTCTTGCTCAGAATTTGTTTTTAGATTTGAGGAGTGAGCTTCAATAAAACTTTGTCTCCAATGCTAAACTCTGCTGCACGTCGATGTTGATCCGCATACTTCTTTATGCGTTTCTAGGCCTTTCTTAAGCTATCTTGTGCCTCAACAAGCATCTCATGCTTGTATTTTGCAAATCGATACGCAACAGGGCAATGGTGATCTTTCTTCCGCATCATCACCTCCAATGGTGTCATGAGATGCATGCCTAAAACAAGTTGAAACGGGCTCTTTTCCGTTGTCGATGACCTATGAAGATTGTAACAAAACTGTGCAATGTCCAACAAATTTGCCCAATTCCACTGGCTTGCTGTCATATAATGCCTCAGGTATTCTTCTAGCAAGTGATTTATCGTCTTAGTTTGGCCATCAGTTTGTGGGTGATTTACCATGGAAAATTTCAAATTAGTCGCCATCATACTAAATAATGCATGCCAAACCGACCTGTGAACCGCATATCTCTATCACTCACGATATCACTTGGCAAACCGAAATGCTTTACCACATTCTTGTAGAATGATCCTATAGCAACTTCTGACGAACAAATGATTGGAGCAGCAACAAAAATAGCATATTTTGAGAACCTTTCCACCACCACCATTATGGACGCATTGCCATCTACTTTAGGAAATCTAGAAATAAAGTCCATCGAGATAGAAATCCATGGCCTTTCACGAATAGGCAGAGGTTGTAGCAAACTTGCCTCTTTCCTACATTCCATCTTGTCTCTTTGACACACATCACAAGTCTTCACGTATGCCTCAATATCAACTTCCATCTTTGGCTAAAAATAAACACGGGACAGCAGGGCTAGCATCCTTTCAACACTGGGATAACCAGCCCAAGGAGTGTCATACGCCTCTTTTATCATTTCTTTACGTAGGCCACTACCTTGAGGTACGCCGATTCTCCCCCTTTAAAGTAAAGGAGATCTTCCTCGATCCAATACCTCCGAATGATCCCATCTTTTACTTGACCCATCCACTTAACATAGAGTAGGTCATTAGCAACACGAAATCTAATTCTATCAAAAAAATCATATTTAAGTGTAGCAATAGAGTACACTGCAGCTAATACCTCTTTTTGACTTAGTGCATCCACAACCTGGTTGTGTCTTCCTGGTTTATGATCCTACATGAAGTCATACTCCACCAGGAATTCCTGCCATCCGGCTTGCTTTGGACTCAACTTCTTCTGGGTCTTAAAGAATGTGTTCGCAACATTATCCGTTCGCACCATAAACCGAGTTCCCAGTAAATATACCCTCCAAGTCTGTAAATAATGCACCACTGAAACCATTTCTTTTTCATGTGTCGAAGATCTTTGCTTAGCATCACTCAATTTTTGACTTTCGAAAGCCACAGGATGGCCTTCCTGCACTAATACACCTCCAACAGCCTTATCCGATGTATCAGTGTGAACTTCAAATGGTAACTTAAAGTCTGGCAGCCTCAAAATGGGTTCTGAAGCAATAACATCTTTCAAAGTGTGAAATGCTACATTACACTTCTCAGACCACACCTACTTGATGTCTTTCTTCAATAAATCAGTCAACGCTGCAGCCTTCTTAGAGTAACCAGCAATGAATTTGCTATAATAATTAGCCAGCCCCAAGAATGATCTCAATTCTTTGATCCCGCTAGGTGCCTGCCAATCCGCGATTGCTTGTACCTTCTTTGGATCCATTCTCACTTGGTTTTGACTAACCAAATTCCCAAGGAACATCACTTCCTGTTTGGCAAATTCGCATTTTTCCATCTTGACATAAAGTTTGTACTCCCACAATTAAGACAATACTAATTTCAAATGTTCCAAATGCTTATCAAGGGAACAACTATAAATGACTATGTCGTCTAGATATACCACAACAAAGTCATCTAGGTAATCAAACAATACATTATTCATCAAGTTGTAGAAAGTTTTCGGGGCATTCGTCAACCCAAATGGCATAACTAGAAACTCATAAGAGCCATACCTCATCACAGATGTGGTCTTTGATTTATCACCTTCTGCTATTCAAATCTACCAATACCCTGATCGTAGATCAAGTTTAGTAAACCAGAATGCCTTCATTAACCTATCCATGAGATCTTGCACCAACGGGAAAGGATATTTATTTCAGTCACTTTATTCAATGCTCGATAGTCCACTCATATCCTCATTGAACCATCCTGTTTCTTTTAGAATAAAATAGGAGCACCATAAGGAGCCTTCAATGGTTGAATCAAACCAGCGTCTAACAACTCATTCAGTTGTTTTTGTAATTCAGCCAACTCTTTTGGAGCCATTCGATAAGGAGCCTGTGCAGGAGCAACTGAACCTGATAGTAACTCAATCTTGTGATCAATATCCCTCCTAGGCGGCAACTCTTTAGGGAATTTAGGGGGCATCATATCAGCGTATTGCCTCAGTAAATTAGCAACATAATCTGGCATTTCTACCTTCATATCTGATTTTACTTAAATCATGGCAGCAAGAAAAGTCTCAGCACTTCTCTTCAGTCCTTTCTCGACTGAAATAGCAGAAATGATAGGGCCCTTGTTTTTCCCTTTCTTTACTTCTCCATAAGGATAAGAAGCCTTGATAAAACTTGGATTGGTTTCGTCTCTAATCATCACTCCGTCTAAGTGAGGAAAAGGAACAAAATGAAACTTTCTAAGGAATTCTATCCCTAGAATGACTTCAAAATCACGTAATGGGATAACCATCAAGTTGTGTTTTCCTGTCCAACTTCCAATCACCATCTGCACATCGTAAGGCATGGCTATAATGGCTTGTGACTTGGAACTCACCGTCTGGACAAAGGATGGACTTTTCTTCAACTTAAATCCATATTTCGCAGCAACTTTGGCATCCACAAAAGTATGAGTGGCTCCAGTATCTACCATTAAAATCATACAATTGCCATCAACTTTCATCTCAAAATGAATTAATGCAGCATGAGGGTTGTTGAACAACTTTGAGGATTCACCCACAATATTCAACAAACTGATATGGTTAAGTGAAAACCCCAAAGGATTTGCCCATGCAGCAACAACTTCATCACTTCCATCTTGATTCATGTTGATAGCAATCATTACATTCACTCTTTTATGATTTGGACAACTCTTGGCTAAATGTGGTCCACCACATGTCCAACAGCCTTTCGAATTGCCATCTTTCCCCTTATTCTTGGCATTTCCAAAATTTGTTGGAGCCTTTCCCTTGTCACCCTTGTCGTTATGTCCATCTTTCTTCCCTTACCATTTATTCTCAGTCTTTTTCTTTGACTTCGAAGAACTAGGAATGTCAGAATCAGAACGAGTTGAGCGAAAATCCACTAACGAGTCAGCGACATCAATTGCACTTGGCAAGTCCTTCACATTCTGCCTACGTAATTCATTTTGGGCCCATGCTTGCATCCCTGAGATAAATTTATGCAACTTGTCCTCATCAAACATATTTTGGATGTCCAACATCAAAGAAGTAAATTCTTTGATATAGTCGTGAATTGTTCCCATTTGTCGTAGCCTTTTCAACTTGTCTCTAGCAATCCATGAGGCATTGCTAGGAAGGAATTGATCCCTCATTTCCTTTTTCAACTTATTCCAAGTATCAATTTTAGGACGTCCAATACTTTCATCATCTGCATTTCGAGTACGCTACAACAATTTTGCATCACCAGTTAAGTACATCATGGTAATGTTCAATTTGTCCGTCTCAGCAACTAGTGCAGTAGTGAAGTATTGCTCCATATCCCACAAAAAATTCTCCAATTGCTTGGCACTTCTGGCACCACCAAAAGGCTTGGGTTCAGGAATTTTTACTTTGGAACTGCTTTTATGGATCTATCCAGATACAACCACCGTACGTCGTAGAACCATCAACTCCGTCTGCAAATCTGCCATCACCTTGCCTTGATCTTGTACTAGTGACATCAAAGCATCGCGTGAACTCAGAAATTCTGCAGCACTTTCATCATATTGGGCACGTAACAATGCCAAATCTTTCTTCAAGGCTTTGATTTGTGTCACCAAATCAATCACACCTTCAGTTTGCACGAGTTCATCTGTCATATCAATGAAGTTTCGGACTCGTGTAACATCTTCGTTTAATTGAGCGACAGTCACCATCTTTGTACTGCAACACGGCTCTGATACCAGTTGAGACAGGGGCATTCTATTTTTTGCAACACCACTGCTTGGCAGTCGCGCACACACAGCACAACTTCAGCCACAACACACACAATGTGCAGTCTAAATAATAAGACACAAATGCAGAAACGTAAAGCACTCAATTGTTTACAGGAACCGCGTCCCCAACCTTTATATTTCTCTCAGAATTACAAAGGAAATGACACACGAAATTGTCAAAGGCATACACTCAACAAACACTATTTCTGGATGCCTTTATAATTTTTCAGCAACATAAATAAATATTGCACAAGGCAGTTTCAGCAGTTACAACATAGGACACCTGGAAGCATGCCATTGGATAAGGCCACATGCTATCACATGACATATAACTTCCTGATCTAGTAATTAAAATACAATCTGAAAATACTATGTTTACAACATTCAAAATTCAAACTTAGTAACTACCTCATGTGACTAGCACATGAGTAGTCTTGAACACTTAGCCAATTTTGCCAATGCTAAACACTTAGTCATTTTCCAGCTTTTCTAACACTTGATCATCTTGTCATGCTTCCAAGCTATGCCTCGTCTTGCCATCTTCATGCCATGCCAATGTCATGTCTGCGCCTGCGCCAACACAATGCCATTGCTTGCGCCATGAAGCTGAGTTAGCCATGTCACAGCTTAGGCCACGCTAATGCCCATGCTGCGACTCCACCTCGATCATGCCAGCGTCCATGTCTATGTCATGCCTATGCCATGCCATCACCTGCGTCTCGCCAGTGTCGATGTCATGCCAGTGCCATGTCATGTTCTTGTCACTGCTACACGCATGCCCTCTCAGGTGCCATGCGCCTGTCGTTGCCTCAAGTGCCCAAGGGAGCCTTGCCATCACTCTAGCATACCTTGGTCTAACACATTGCTTGTCTTTGGCACATGTCAAGACCAATGTGCACCTTGACATGGCCTTGTGAGCCATCAAGCCTTAGACTGAGGGTCTAACAGAAATGTACACATAGTCACTGCTAAAGGTAGAAAATGTTATTGTTGGAAATGAATACATTACCATATGTCGTGTTCGTATGCCATAAGATTTTGTGATGTTTGTGGCATTGACCAAATGGTAAGTACTATAATTCAAAGTAATACAAGCCAACTTAATTGGGTATATTTTTTCATTGGATACGGCGATATTTTGGCCACCTTCTTCGTTCAATTAAATTACAAATATCTGAGAACTTCTTAAGCTAACAGTACTAGGCGTTGTGAAAATGACATGGACATTGCTCCTGTTGCATGGCACAAAGATGTGGTTTGTATAGAAAAATCAGTGACAAGAAGACTCGTTATTTTCATCATATTTCATTATTTTTTTTTTTTGTAAAATTAATCTTGTATAATTATATTGTTGTTATTTCATATAAATATGTTGTTGGAATTTCTTAGTATTTTATTTTTTTCCTCTTAATCAACGCGAGTGAACTGTGCTTAGACTCTTCGTAGAGCTGCACCGATCTACAAGAGTAGCTGATAGATGAGTAGGCTTGATCCAACACGATGGAAATTTGGGTGTCTCAAAAGGAAAGATATCACCGGAGTATAGCGCAAGATCTCCTTTTCTTGCTGCTATGGGTCGACCTGTGAGCAAGGTAAACCCAATGGGAATCAAAAAACGGGGGTACCACATTGGGCTGAAGACGATTTAAAAAGCTTCTGCCAGAATATTTAATATTCGAAGATTCCACTAACCTTTTGAATTAGTTCTTCTTTACATTTACTTATGTAGAAGATTGATTCTTCCTACTTTTACTTAATTTTCAATTAAATTCATTCATATTAAGAGAATACCATTTGAAAGTTATACGTGAACTTATTTATGTGAATATAGATTCACGTTCATTATGCATTGATAATTTTATATTTAATTCACCCCTTTATATTTTGCACGATACTTAATAAATTATAAATAAAATGAATAGTTTTAGTATAAAATTCTAACATGACATATGGAACACGCTAAAGTTTACATGAAAATAAATAAATAGTAAAAGTCATTTCATAAAAAGTATTCAATGTCTTACAAGCATCCTTATTTACTAGGTAATAAGTATTCAAAGTACATTATTACATATTTTTGTGAACACACATTCACATGAAGTGAATTTGTGAATAATGCGATTCTTCTTTATACATTTACTTTTGCAGGAATAATGTGACTTGTCAATGAATAGTAAGATTCTAAAGTGAACTTGATAATTTTGAATGATAATTCAAAAGTGAACTTGCGAACTTGCTACATCCACGTGAACTTAAAAGTGAGAATATGAACAATTTTGAATGACATTTATTACATGTATCTGATAAATTAATTTAGCGTAGTTGTTGAACAAACTGGTTTGTAGTTATAAACAAAAGTGTATTTTATAAAGGAAAAATGGGTCCACAGTACTTATATACTTTTTATTAACTTAAATGGATTTTTTTTCAAAAAACTAGTGAAGATTTTAGCCATTGTGAGTTATAAATTGCTAGTTTAAATGGTACTGCGTGAGATTCTCTAGAGTAAGAACCTAAAAGCTTTATTTACCAAAAGTTACTATTTATATATTTTTTATTAAGTTAAATGGATATTTTTTCAAAAAACTGCTGAAGATTTTAGCCATTGTGTGTTAATTGCTAGTTCAAATGGTGCTGCGTGAGATCCTCTAGAGTAAGTAAAAACTTTATTTACCAAAAGTTGAACATATATATTACAAAAGAATTTTAATCTGATTATCTCTATGCCCTCTATCATCTCCTTGTATCTAACCTTGTGATGAGCTTTCCACCCCATAATCAAATATATTACGGAAAACACATGTGGGGATATTACAATCTGGTGAATTGATATATGCATCAAATCTAAGTGGTTGAGATGATGGAGAAACTATATCCATAACTGGATAACACAAACTTTGATTACTGTAGTTAGCCTCCTCTTGGTGTTGACCTAAACCAACTGTAACACCCTGAATTCTGAGCTTAGGACTTACCCATTTCTCGAATGTGTGTAGCCCTAAATCTAATGATTCCTCGTTGTACATAGGTGTTAATATCAATTCCTTAGTTGGGAAGAGCCCTAGACATGAATTAATGCCACAAGTATCTCCTAGCTCATAATTAGGTTGAAAGCTTTCTTACCAATTGAATCCTTGTATAAAAACTATCTATAGTCAACTTCAAATAAGTATAAATCCCATATTCTAAGGAGTTTGGGTCTCAAGACCCTCCAAATGAAAGAAATTTGAGTGTTCTTTCCAAAGCATTCAATTTTGCCTTATCCGATATCGATGTAAGAAGTTATAACTAATTTACCAGAGAGAGTCTGTGCCACGTCGAGAGGCATAAGCTGAGAACCAAAAAATAGTAAAGGCCCGCGATATCTCTGCGCCATGGAACATATATTCTGCAATAGCCATCGTGCCATGGAGCTAAAGCTTCGTGATGGTTTTGTGTCACACTAGGGGACCCCCCAAGCGTTCCAACGTCATGTTTCCTCCGATTTTGAAGGTAAATGGGTATATTGACCCCTAAACACGCTTATAACTTAATATAACCCTTTTTCTCTCAACACTTTAAGATTAAATCATCGTTCATTCTTCTCCTAACTCTCAAGAACGCAAAAGAGAGTCTCATCAAAATAATTCAACTACAAGGCTCCAACTCGAGCTCTCCCTAAAGAAATCGATAAGTTCAAGTATGTGGGGCTTCAACAAGGATAATCCTTTCGTCCTTGTACCTAAACTCAAGTTATTAAATTTCATAAATATGTATTATTGTGTTAGGGTTTAGCTCCAAGCTTTCAATTCAAATTTCCATGCTCTATTTGTGCATTTTTCTACGTACTTGATAATATTCATGAACTCCTATGGTCTAATTGCACTATTATTTACATGTTTTCAAATCCTTGTTTAATGTTTGATGGAATATGTATGAAATCCCTATAAATCCCTATTCAAATTCCCATGTTAACTAAGCTCATGTTAGTTACTTTATAGTAGAATTATTCTAAGAATAGCATGTTAAGAAGTTTATTAGCAAAGTGGAAAAGGAGAAAAATTCTTAGAACTATGCCATCCTAAAGGTGAAACCGGTGAGCCAAAGAAGCTGTGATAGGGGAGTAACAGAGTAAAGGCGCTGTTTAGGAAAAAAGTATCCAGATTACCATGCTAATAGTGACCGAAGAACATGTTATTTAAGAATAATCTAGTATATAGTAATCTAAGATGATCATATTTTGTTATGTATATGATTATAGGGGATATTTTAAAAAATAGCATCATATGAAAAATGAATAATTATTTACTTGATGAAATGATAGATGAATTCAAGATACTTGTTTTATCTGCACTTAAGGATATAGAGATAGTAGATATAAAGAAAATTATATGGGAAAAGGTATTTGATATTGAAGATAAAAATTGGACAGAAGATGAATTAGAACAAATACACTTAAATGACGATAACTATTATTCATACCTACATAATTATTATTCGGATGGATATTACACAGATTAAAAATGTTAGAATATATTAGAAGAGTTAGAGAAAAACAAAGTTGGCTATATGAAGAAATTAACAACAAGAATCAGCTTAAAAGACAAAAAAGACAATTAGAAGAGAGATTACTTTATACAAACATAAGTTATAATAAACATAAGTTATCCGCACTCTCCGCACCCCCTACAATTCTTTATATTATTGCATTGTTCATGGTTACTTTATGTTCTCAATTCTCAAACATTATTGTTTACTCTTGCACTTGTTTAATCTTCGTAGTAATACTAGAATTCGATCATTGCTGATCACATATTCCTGTGGGATTGATACTTGACTTGTAAAGACCACTTTAATACTGGGGTAACCACGTAAACTTGCGTGTGTGCTAGGATGTAACAAGTTTTTGGCGCTGTTGTTGGAAACTTGAAAATTGGCAACTATATTAGTCTTACTTTTTTCTATTCCATTTCATAAATGCTAACTTTATCTTATTGTCAGAATTTGTAGGTACAGATCTGAAACTTAAGTAAGTTGGCAAGGGAAAGGGGTTTGGTTCAGTCATATCTTGATATTGAGCGATGCTTACATCAGCTGAGGAGAGAAGAAGTACTTCTATATTGGATAGCTTAAATTCATTAGGAAAAAGTAATTCACGCATCAATGACTGAAGATACACCAGCTGCCAAGATAGTACTTGAAATGGCAATCCCACTCGCAACCAATGTTACCTCTGCTATTCGCAGATCAAAATCTAGAGGTAGATTCGAGCTTAAATAGAATATGATCAAATTATTGCACAACAGCGGGCAATTTATAACCCTATCATATGAGGATCCTTAAGTCTATCTACAAAACCACTTGAAAATTAGCGATGCTTTCATCCCTACTAAAGTCTCTACTGACTATGTGAGACTCACTCTTTTTCCCTTCTCATTTTTTTTGAAAAGCGATAAAATGGTTGAAGGTAGAACCTTCAAACTCCATCACTACATGAGATGATCTAGCGAAGAAGTTTCTTGTCCGATTCTTCCCATCCGCCAAGAATGCAATGCTATGAAGTGAGATTCTATGTTTTACGAAGAGGCCAAACAAAAACTTTTCATTCTTGGGAGAGGTTAAAATATCTTCTTAGAGATTTCCCGCACCATCAACAAGCAAATAAGGTATTGTCTTACACTTTTGTTAAAGCTTTTGACTATAACATAAAAAATTTGTCAGATTCAGCTGTAGGTGCTCAAGCAATGGAGAAAACTTATGATGAGTTGTTGTCATGACCTGAGACTACCCATAGTCACGACAATGGTGCTTACGACCACAAGTGGCCAAAAGCTAACCTATGAACTAGTACCTGTGGTTAGAACTGAATAAAATAACAAAGTACACATGTGCAGAAAAGAACTACTAACGCCATAAGGTTTAAAATAATATAATAATACAACTGAATCAAAAAGTCTGAAACATATGCGAAAATACTAAAAATTTGACTGATAAGACTGACAATTATCTAATTGTCTAAAATGTCTGAAATCTTCTAAACTGACTGAAAAGAGAGTTGATGGGATAGGCCCCAACTAACTCCAAACTATCTAACTAAAATAAAATATGAAAAAACGGAAATAATAGGTCCTCGAAATATGAGGAATCACCACTGCTGCTGTTGACTAGCTGGACTGTCCAAGAGCGATTGGGAAATTGAGAGTCCAAACCTATGATATTAAACATCATAGCACAAAGAAAATATATGCGATCAGTACTTTGAATGTACTGGTATATGAGATGAGATTAGGCTGAAATGTATAGGTTCATGTGCATGAAATACTGACTGACTGAGTAGCATGAGATAATGACTGACTGAATAACATGAGATAACTGATGCATAATCTGCGTGAAAGCTGTAAAATCTAAGAATGCATGACCAAGCATATGACTTGATACTAAAATAGTCTATAAACTGAAATATTAAAATCTGATAGTTGAATAGCAGAGAATCTGTATGCTTTAGTCAAGGAAACCTAAACTGCAACTATACCGAATATTATACTGAGACTGTGGGAGGTATCGTCTAACCGATATGCCCTAATCTAAGCTAATTGGGTCCAACCTGTAACCCCAATTGGAAGGGTGTCAGTACAATGCCATGGGTACCAACACTGGCTGTGTGGATTCACTAATCTGATCCACTGAAGGACTAGGGTGTCAAGCCTAAACTGAAAGGTGACCCCTGGGAGGAAGTCAAGCCTAAACTGATGGGTGACTCCTCAAAAAAAGTCTAGCCAAGATGGATGGGTGACTCCCCATAGACTATGCTGGCTACATATTTATGGAATATAGGTACTGCTATTAATGACTCTACCTAACTGACGGGAAAGCCACTATCCCTGCATTCACTTAGTGCTAACCTACTCCTAACTGAACTGATGCTGATTACTGAACTGTTCTAAGTTTGACTGTCTATGATAACTACCTGAACTAATAATGCTCATGATATATCTGAAATCATTTTAACTATACTCAGATTATATCTGAAATCATTCTGAAGTACTAAGACTATATAAGCAACTAAGCATCAGGTATTCATACCCCCAATACTAAATGTAAATAACAACAAAGGCATCTAAGATCTTAAAAAACCATAATGGGGAATCATTCTACAAAATAATTCTCTTTGACATTTCATCAAACACATGGAGATTAAGGCTTTAACATGGGAATGCTCTTAAACATGATAAGATAGCATGATTACATGTCAAATCAGAATTTAAGAATTTTTCCTGAATTGCATGAACATGACATGGGAAATAATTTGGAGAGGGTTTGTATTTAAGAGTAATTTCAAACATAGAAGAAAAATATTTTAAATTTGAAGAAGAGAGAGAATTGAATTTGATAAACTTGGGGAAGGAGAGGGTTTGTATTTGAGAGTAATTTGGACAATTAGGGCAAATAATTCCCTAACTGAAGTTTAATCTCGTGTTTGTACGAATTGGGTCGGTGGGAAAAAACATGATTGCCTCCCAAAGATTAAATTCATAAATGAAACATCAATTGAAGGATCACCACGATGCGATATAGGCTTTATTTCTATACCACCGTGATGCACCACAAATGCGTTGAGCTACTGGAATCGAAATCCAAACATAACCCAATCCTCGTCCAAGAAATCCAAAACTTCCCCGAGACATACCCCTTATACTACTGAACATGAACTAACTCAAAAACTTAAGTCTCATGGTCGGGAAGGCTAGTTTAAAAATCCTTTAAGTTAAGAGGCAAAAAAAAAGACTAAGTCCTCAACACTTAGTAAAATTTTTAGGTTCTAAGTCTTTTATGCATGCACTATGAGATGAACTAAACTAGGAAAAAAGTATGGGGTATTACAATATCTATCCTTTGGTTACATTTGTCCCCGAATAAGATTGATCAAGCTAATAATACTGAGGAACTAAGATTACTTACTAAACATGTAAAACTGAAAACATGATCGCATGACTTAGTCTTAAACATGGTACATGAATGAACTGATTTGTGAATGCATGCAATGACATGAAGATGATTATATGGCTGGAACTGAGAATGAAAAAGAGTTAATCTAAAGAAAATTGTCACCTTAAGCTGAGTCTGAGTATGTGGAGAAAAGATGAGGGTACTTGGTACGTATATATGCTTCTGCTTCCGAAGTAGCTCCCTCAATGGACTAATTCCACCAAGGAACTTTGATCAAGGGAACTTTTTTGTTCCCCAGTCTACGAATCTGTCAATCAAGAATCTCAACATGAATTTCTTTGTAAGAAAGGCTATCCTAAATATATGTAGCCTCTAACGGAACTATTACTATCGACTCACCAATACACTTCTTCAACAAAGACATATGGAACAACTGATGCACTGATACCAAATTTGTAGGCAACTCAAGCTCATACACTACCTTCCCATTACGACTCAAGATCCTGTACGGGCCAACATATCAGGGACTGAGCTTCCCCTTCTTGCTAAATCTCTTCACTCCCTTTATGGAAGAGATTTTCAAATAGACCCGGTCACTAACATTAAATTCAAGATATTTTCTACTCATATCTAGATAGGATTTCCACTGGCTTTAGGCCGTCTTAAGCCTCTCCTTGATTAACTTAATATTCTCCACCGTATTAAATATTGAATCTGGCCCTATCAAAGAAGTCTTACCTACCTCAAACCAACCAATAAAAGATCTACATATCCTCCCATAAAGAGCCTCAAATGGATCCATCTGAATATTAGAGTGATAACTGTTATTGTAGGAAAACTTGATCAAGTGTAAGTGATCATCCTAACTTCCCTTGAAATTAAGAACACATGTCCTCAACATATCCTCCAGGGTTTGAATAGTCGTGTCTAAGGATGAAAAGTTATATTGAGATGAACTTAGGTACCAAGACCCTTCTAAAAAGCTTTCCAAAAGTGAAAGGTAAATTGAATAGCTTTATCTAAAATGATAGCCAATGGGACCCCATGCAACCTAACTAACTCCCTATTATAGAGCTTGGCATTATCCTCGACTAAAGAAAAAGTATGAACTGGAAAGAAATGGGTTGATTTGGTTATTCTGTCTACAATAACCCATATCAAATCATACTGACAACATGCGCAAGGAAACCCTGTCACAAAATCCATGTTTACCTCTTGCCATTTCCAAGTAGGAATGCTGAACCCCTGCAAAGTGCCACTAGGTCTCTGGTGGTCAACCTTAACGTGTTGAAAATTAGAGCACTTAGCTACGAACTCTGCAATATCCCTCTTTATACCACTCAAGTAATAGATTCCCCATAAATCACGGTACATCTTAGTGGCTCCTGGTTTAATAGAGCAATGCGTACCATGCACTTCTACAAGGATTTGCTGTCAGAAACCATCTACACATGACACACAAACTCAACCCTAACATCGAAACACACCACCTCCCCCTTGGGAGAAAACCTCTACTTTTTTATCTATAATTGATTTCTTTAACTTAACTAAATTGGGATCCCTATCCTGCTTTTCTTTTACTTCAGCAACAAATGATGATTCTGAAACCAAACACTACCTTCAACTGAATCCCCCAATCAAATGCGTAGTCTAGCAAGCTGATGAACCTCCTATACTAACTTCTTCTTATTATTCTCAACATGAGCCAAACTACCTATAGACAATCTACTATGGGTGTCTGCCACTACATTGGCCTTTCCCGGATGATACAACACACTCATATCATTATCTTTCTACAATTCTAACCACCTTCTCTGAAAAAATTTAAATCTTTCTGTGAGAACTCATACTGCAAACTTTTGTGATCAGTGAACACATAAACATGAACCCCATAAAGATAAAGCCTCCAAATTTTCAAGGCAAATAAAATACCTACTAACTCAAGATCATGGGTAGGGTAATTCTTTTCTTGGGGTTTAAGCTGTCTAGAGCCATAGGCTATGACCTTTCCTCTCTGTATTAACAAACAACCAAGGACAAAACTTGAAGCATCACAGTAAATGACAAACCCATCTAAACTATCTAGTAAGGTCAAAACTGGGGCTAAGGTGAGTCGAGTCTTCAACTCCTGAAATCTATATTCACAAGAATCTGACTACTAAAACTTGACTTTCTTCTGAGTCAATCAAGACATAGGGGATGCAATAGACTAAAACCCTTCAACAAATTATCTGTAATAGCAATCAAACCCAAGAAACTCCTAATATCTGATGGAGAGATGGGTCTTGGATAGTTTCTCACCACTTCGGTTTTTTGAGGGTCAACTCTAATGCCATCATAGAAAATAATATGGCCAAGGAAAGTTCCTGATCTTAGCCAAAACTCGCACTTATTGAATTTGGTAAATAACTGATGGCCTCTAAGAGTCCGCAATACAATTCTGAGATGGTCTACATAATCATTTTCATTACGGGAGTAGACAAGAATATCATTAATGAAGACTATAACAATCATGTCCAAGTACTTATGGAACACTCTGTTCATCAAGTCCATGAAAGCTGCAGGGGCATTCATTAGTCTAAAAGACATAACTAGAAATTCAAAGTGACCATACCAAGTTTTGAAAGCTATTTTTAGAATGTCACATTCTCTGACTCTGAGTTGATGATAGCCTAATTTGAGGTCTATCTTAGAAAAATAACTAGTACCTTGGAGTTGGTCGAACAAGTCATCAATTCTGAGGAGTGGATACTTATTATTGACTATGACTTTGTTCAAATGACGTTAATTTATGCACATTCTAAGAGAACTATCTTTCTTACGCATAAAAGGACTGAAGCGCCCCACGGGAAAACACTAGATCTGATGAATCCCTTATCTAAGAGATTTTTGAACTATTTTTTTAACTCTTTTATCTCAGCTGGAGCCATTCTATGGGGTGGAATTTAGATAGGCTGGGTATCTAGAAGAAGATCTATTTCGAAGTCAATTACCATTTTGGGAGGAACTCTAGGGATATCTTCAGGGAACACATATGGAAATTCCCTCACTACAAAAATTGACTCAAAACTTTGGGTTGAAGTGTTTGAGTCTTTGAATCATACAAGATGGTAAACACACCCCTTGAATATCATTTTTATTGCCTTAAGATAAGAAATAATTTGACCCCTAAGTGATGAAGTACTACCCCTCTATTCAATAATGGGTTTATTAAGAAACTGAAATTGAACAACTCTATTTTTGAAATCAACGGAGGAACAACATAAGTGGAGCCAATCCATACCAAGAATGACATCAAAATCACTCATCTCTAATTCCACAAGGTCAACTGAGGTGACTTTCTGGGTTTTGATCGGAAAGTTCCTATATAACTGCCTGGATATAATGGAGACACCTATTAAATAGATACTGAGAAGGGTTATGCTAAGGATTTGAGATTGACACTAAAATTTATAGTTATATAGGGGTTTACAAATGAAAGTTAGGCTTCAAGGTCTAATAAATCATTAATATGAAGGTGAAAGACCTGTAACATACTCGTAACCACATATGGAGAACTTTCTTGATCCCGTCGGGATTGAAGTGCATACAGCTTGTTCTAGCACTGACTACTGGTTGGACTAGAGGTGGTCCCCTACTGGAGCTGATGATAGATTAGACTGACCCTACTGGAGAAACTCTCTTCCCCTTAGAGCAACTACTCGATATACCTAAATTCTATGGCCTAGCTTACCATACCAAAAACACACATCACTACCGACTCTACACTCACCCTGACTTATAGATTCAATTGTATTATTTTAGTGTTTAAAACGTTGTGGCATTAGTAGTTCATTTCCGCACATGTGTACTCTGTTGCGAAACATATGTGAAAATACTAAAAATCTGTCTGATAAGACTAACAAATGTCTGACTTTCTAAAAGCCTCTAAACTGACTAAAAAGAGAGTTGATGGGACAGGCCCCAATTAACTCCAAAATTTCTAACTAAAATGAAATACAAAAAGACTGAAATAACTTAACAGGTCCTTAAACATGAGGACTCAACACTGCTGCTGCTGCTGCTGACTAGCTAGACTGTCCAAGCATGGTCGGGAATTGAGCATCTAAACCAATCATATTAAATATCGTAGAATAAAGAAAATATATACAATCAGTACATTCAAAGTACTAGTATATAAGATAAGGTTAGCCTAAAATCATAGGTTCATGTGCATGAAATAGTGATTGACTAAGTAGCATAAGATAATGACTGACTGAATTACATGAGATAACTAATGTATAATATGCGTGAAAGCTGTAAAATTTAAGAATGCATAACCAAGCATGTAACACGATACTAAAATGGCCTGTAAACTAAAATACTAAGAATTTGTATACTTTTGTCAACCAAACCAAAATAGAAACTATTAAAAATACTGTACTAAGACTGTGAGAGGTATCATCTAACCAACATTCCCTAATTCAAGCTAATTGGGGTCCAACATATAACCCCAGTTGGAAGGGTGTCAGTACCATGCCAAGGGTACCAATACTGGCTGTGTTGATCCATGAATCTAATGTACTGAAGGACCAGGGTTTCGAGTATAAACTGATGGTGACCCTTGGGAGGAAGTCAAGCCTAAACTGATGGGTGATTTCTCAGAGGAAGTCAAGCCTAAAATGACGGGGGACTACACATAGCCTATGTTGGCTACATAGTTATGGAATACAGGGACTACTACTAATGACTCTACCTAACTGATGGGAAGCTGTCATACCTACATTCACTTGGTGCTAAATCCTAATCCTAACTAAACTGACACTGATTACTGAACTATTCTAAGTTTGACTATCAATGATAACTGACTGAACTGATAATTCTTATGATATATCTGTAATCATTCTAAATATACTGAGATTATATCTGAAATCATTCTAAATGTACTAAGACTATGTAAATAGCTAAGTATCAGCTATTCATAACTGCCAACACTAAATATAAATATCAATAAAGGCATGTAAGATCTGTGAAAAACAATAATGGGGAAATCATTCTACAAAATTATTCTCTTTGGTATTTCATCAAACACAAGGGATTAAGGGTTTAACATGTGCATGCTTTTAAACATGATGAGATAGCATGATTATATATAAAAAACCATAATTGAAAGATTTATCCTGAATTGCATGAACATGACATGGGAACTTTAACATCCAAAATATATTATAATCTATTCCACTTGAAAACAATTGTAATCTTAACTTGAAATCAAAAGCACAAATAATTCATGGAGATAATACATTTAAAACATGAAAAACTCATAATTTAACATTTAAAAAGGGATTCTTGGACTTCATATTGAAAAGAAACCACAGATGAACATCACACAACCTTAGACCCTTAAACTTGAAAGTGAAACACAATCTTAAAAGCTTTCTTGAATGTTCTTGGATTGGGAAACATAAATTCTTGGTTTTCTGGAAAAGTAGAGGATTGAATTTAATGAACTTAGGGAAGGAGAGGGTTTTTATTTGAGAGTAATTTGGAGAATTCAGGAAAATAATTCCCTAACTGAAGTTTAATCTCATGTTTTTATGAATTGGGTCAGTGGAAAAAAGACATGATTACCCCTCAAGGATTAAATTCAACACTGATGTAATACCCCATATGTTTCTAAGCTAGGAGACGAGCCTTTTTTCCTATGTATGAAACCTCTTATCATGTGAGTAACATTTTAGTGAATGACTTATAATGAGTATCCTAGTGATAATATAGCTTATGATACATTAAGCATGTTCATATGAGTCACTTAAGGTAATACAAGCTAAGAGTTTTTGAATCCATGAAGTTTTAGTATTTGATTTTGCAAGGGTCATATTTGAATGAGTATAACTCAATTTTAATGTGGTATTTTGTCTTATTTAGACCCACCAAATTGTATAGAATTGAATTAGCTTTCCAATGATACCAATTTTGCCTTAATCCAATACCCGAGCGAAAAGTTATGCCATTTTTTGTGAGAGACAGTAAGGATAGGCGATTGGTTAGGCGGCGCCCCACCCAGACATAGGCGATTGGTTAGCCGCTGCCTAACCTAGCTTAGGCAATCACTTGGGTGCTGCCTAAGTCAGTTTCGGGTGCCAAAAACACTCCATTTTGAGGTATTTTGAGGGTAATTAAGTCTTTTAACACTCCTTACACGTCCCTAAACTTAACCCTACGAAATATATAGCTTCTAAACACATTACAACCCTATTAACATCTCTAAGCTCATCATCCAAGAGCACCATAGGATAAAAACAACTAGGGTTGCACAATCAAGCTTGAAGATCCAATTTCAAGGAAATTCCTCCGTCAATCATCAAGAACCTTCCTTCCAAGGTATGTATAGTGTTCATCCACGGATTCCTTTCATTCGTGGAGTTCAAGAATCAATCTTTAAAATACAAAAGCTTGGTTGATTGTGGTGATATGATTATACCCATGTTGATGCTTGTTTGTTTTGCTATATAATAGTATGCGTGAGTTGATTTATGGATCCCTTTCATCCATAAAGCTCAAAAACCCTCTTTTTCATTATAAAGTATGATTTCTATATTGTTGGGTGTTGATGATCATGTTATTGATATTGGGTGATTCCCAAGATAGAAAATTTATATGTTTGTTTGAATTTCATGATATCATATGAGTTGAAAACATGTAAATTTGGTTGTTCATGATGTATAATTTGATAAAATCCACCTATGCCTTAAAGAATGCATGCAAGGTGTTTGATAAAATGCCTAGTATGTTAGAATTTTGTATTTACATGATTTGATGATATCTAAATAACAAGTTCATGTTAGTCATACACTCCAATATGAATTTTTATGCAAATTATGTGTTGTTATTGTTGTGGTATAAAGCATGTATGATAATGGAGATATAAATTATGTACACAAAATATATCCATGCTTTCCCTACCCTGTTTGAGATGTTGAATAAATACATGAAGTATAATATCCCCAAATCATTACAATATGAACTAAACGTTACATGTTTCTGTTCCCTTATGCTTGAATGGTTTCCATGCAATTGCTATGAATAGTATATGTTGTCGGAATGCCCATGATATTAGAATGTGAGATTTATGACTTGATTATAAGAATTCCTATTCATGATAGATATTATGATGACCATGTACTTCATGAAATCCCCCACTCATGCATTATGGATTTTTATTGATGGTCATATACTCAAGAAATTCAAGTTGTGTCAGTTTCCTTCCATCGAGTCCTGGGGGTACTTGTAACTGAAAAATATAGTTGTGTGCCTACATCCATGTCATGTTTTCACGATACTCTTAGTCAAGCCATGATCTATAGAATTAAGTCAGTCATGTGACTCAGGAAAACTCAGAAATCTCAGTAATCTTAGTAGTCCAGTAATCTCAGTAATCTTAGTGCTCAGTAACCTCAGCAGCCTTAGTAATCATAGTCAATCTTAGTAACTTTAGTACTCTCAACCAGTATTCAGAACTAAGTACATTCTGTCAGTCATCGGAATCAAGTAAACTTAGTTTAGCTCCGCTAAACAATACCACTAGTATCAGTCCAGTTAATCAGTATCAGTTTAGCTAATCAGTTTAGTTCAGTTATTCAGTTTAGCTTTGTAATTCAGTTTAGTGTCCTTCAGATGGGAGTAGAAGTTAGCACCGAGTGAACCCAAGGATGGGAACTCACCTACCAGTTCAGGGTGTTATTCTTAGCAGTCATCCTTGTGTTCCAGAACTATGTAGCCAGCGTAGGTTGAGACATCTTAACCCGTTAGACTAGGGTTGATGAGGTGGCTTAACCCATTAGTTTAGGGTTCCCACTTTTCTTATTTGAGTACCTACCAGTATAGGGTTCTTACAGTTGTCCTTACCAGTGGCGTAGTATTGACACCCCTCCAGTTGGGGCAGACATTGGACCCCAACTTAGCTATTATAGCATATTTGGGGCATGTCAGTTAGATAACTACTCCCCATAATTTCAGTTACACATTTTAGGACTGTCAGCTATAGCTACCCAGTCTCAGTAAAGAACTCAGATAGTTCTTCAGATTTTAGTATATCAGGACTGTAAGATACAGTCAACTCAGAAATAAAATTGAACTCAGATAGTTTCCTTCAGATTTATAGACTGTCAGACACAGTCACTTATGCTATCAATCACAAAAGATATCAGAACTCATGTTATCAATACCCAGCTTTAGGACTATCAGATATAGTCAATCAGACCAGTTCTTTATTATTCGAACTGTCAGAAATAATCATTCATTTATTAATAATAAAATATAAGTCTCTTAGTATATCAGTAATACAGTATCAGATCCATCACTTATTAGTGATTTACATATCAATATCAGTAAACTCAGTCTTTTAAAATCTTATTATCAGTACACTCATGTTGTCAGTATTCAGACTCAGTAGTCCGTATCTCCATGAGTTCAGTTACAATTACGTATGCATGTATGTACTCTCACATTCATATCAGTTAGTATTGTCCATACATATAACCCTTTGCATATAGCATACCTCACTCATATACTCAGTATATTCAGACGTACTGATGTATTTGTGCTATGGTACTTTCTCTTAGGTTACACCATAGGTTCAGAGGCATGAGCTCCAAGTCAGTAGTAGATTCCAGGATCAACAGTCAGAGTTAGACGTGAGTCCTCATCCTTCGAGGACATGATGATTTCATTTCTATTTCAGTTTTTAGTTTATTTTAGTAGTTGGAGTTAGTTGGGGACATCTCCCATCAACTTCTTATTCAGTTCAGTTAGAGGCTTTCAGACTAGATGTCAGATTAGATGTTCAGACTTCAGTATTTATATTTCTTTTTGGTATTGTTATACCATATTTTTCATATATGTATCAGGATTGAACCTTATGGCCTTACAGTTTATGTTTCTGCATATTTTATGAGATATTATGTAGTTTACAGGTACAGATATCAGTCATGGGTTAGCTTGTGGTCCCTCAGGGTCGTGAGCATCGTGTAGCATTTCGGTTCAGAAAATCAGGGCGTTACAACTGAAATACTGATTGAAGGATTATAGCAATGCGGTATAGGCCTCATTTCTCTACTACCGCAATACGCCACAATCACATTGAGCTACTAGAATCAAAATCTAAACATGACCCATTCCTCGTCCAAAAAATCCAAAACTTTCTGAAGACATACCCCTTACACCCCTGAACATGAATTAACTCAAAAACTTATATCTCAGGGTTGGGAAAGACGGTTTGAAAAATCCTTGAAATAAAGAGTACAAAAACAAGTCTAAGTCCCCAACATTTAGTGAAATTTTCATGTTTTAAACCTCTTAAGAATGCACTATGAGTTAAACTGAACTAGGAAAAAGTGCGGTGTTTAATAGTTGTATACTTTGATGAACCAAATCACATAAGGTAAACCTGATTGACATGGTGATATCTCCAGAAATATAGTGAAAAGTTTGCACATATAATTGAGGTAGATAGCATCATACCTTTGGCCGTTCATTTGTCAACCTTGAAAAATAAAATGATAATGCAGTTCAGCAAGTTGGGTGTGAACCAACCTTAGGCATAAGTAAATGCAGTCTCGTAGATCCAATTGTAGTGTGAAATTTGTGTCATTAATGGTCACTCTGCAGACTTATGTGTAGAAAGTTTAGATTTTGTAAATTTTATAGGCAATGCACAGAAGGGAATATTAGTGATGCCTGCAATCATAAGTGGTAGAGTCAACCAATTATTCATGGGGCAACAATCAGGTTCAAACTCAGTAATTTTATTCGCAACAGAATATGCAAGATAATAATATTAATGAAACTTTGAAAAAGATCCTAGAAAATCAAGAACGAATGGTTGAAGAAATAAAAAATCTGCAACTTACCCAAAAAAATTTAGAGACGCAGTTGGGGCAGCGAGCTCAATTTTAGAATACCAGATCTCTAGGGGCCTTGCCCAGGGACATAGAGAATCCAAAGTAGTTGGTGGAAATCACCTTGAGAAGTGGTAGAAATCGCATTACCGACCTTCAAATAAAAATCAAGAGGTTTAGGCAGAGTAGTTCCAAAGCAGCCAGAGGGGACGCAAGTTACATCTAAAGATGCTAAAATTTTGGGGAAGTCTGAGTACCTAAAAACAAAAAAAGATAAGTAGTTTCAATAAATCCCACCCCTACCATTCCTAAAAAAGTTCAAAATGTCTATAGAAGATGCATGTTTTAAGAAGTTCTGTGATGCATCAGAGAACTTCACATTAGACTCCCATTGTTAGAAATTTTGCAGGATATGCCTAAGTACGCCAAGTACTTGAAGGATGTGGTGACCAATAAGACTAAGTTGATTTATATTGAGATAATGAAACCTATTAAGGAGTAAAGTTTAGTTATTATAAGGAAGATTCCAAAAAGTTAAAGGACCTAGGGAGTTTCACCCACCTCATACAAATTTTTAATAATAATGTGGTTCATGACTTGAGTGTCTTAGGGGTAGGTATTAACTTGATGCCCCTGCCTATTTTTAATACTCCTAGTTTGGGAAAGCTGAGGTAATTCTCTATGGTGTTCCAAATGATAGATAGAATGAGAGCGCATCCCTAAGAAATCATTAAAGATGTCCTCATTAAGGTTAATGAGTTCATTATTCCTATTCATTTTATTGTTCTTGACTATGATGTAGATGATAGGGTATCGATCATATTAGGACATCCATTTTTGGCAATAAAAGGAACACTAATTGATGTTAGAGAGGGCACTCTTAAAATGAGATTGGATGATGAAGAAACGACCTTCAAAGTATACAAACCATTCAATCCACCTTCGAACTATAAGGATTTTTATATAATTATGGCTATGGAAGTGGATGAGTGTGCATCATAAAAAACTTCTTTGAACCATTATGCCTGAAAAGGTTAAGCTAAAGGAAGATACTAAAGAGTATATTATGGAAAAACATCTAGACCTTGAGGTTACAATCTCAAGAGTTCATAAAAGAGTAAGAAGATGTCCTCCAAGTAGTAGGAAGAGGATAAAGGAATATGGTTGATGTAGTAATATGGGTCGTGCCACGACACTAAATCAAGTGTTGCTTAGGAGACAACCCAAAATAAAGTAGGTATTTTATTTTCATATTTTAACATTTATTTCATGTTTATATCTATTTTTTTGAGTCACTAGTTTATGGGAAGTTTGATTACCAAAAAACCAAGCTAAGAAGCATGGTAAAGATTGGGTGTGGGGTCTACCGAACCTCATTGATATTTAAGATGCTACTAAATAGGTCTAAAGGCCTCCGAGTGTATTTCTATGCTTTCTTTTGAATTATACTTTGGGGACAAAGTGTTCTTTTAAGTGTGGGGTGGTAAATCTTCCCATGGTTTAGAGTGAAGTGCTTCTATAGGATTTGTTTGTAATTGTTCTGTTAGTTTTTGATGTTTTTGAGTAAATTTGAAAAAATTACAAAAAGATTTTCTCTTTTGTATTTGTAGTGTCAGTTTAGTAGGGGCACACTTCACCTACCCCTTGGTTTTTCTTTTTGATTTTTTTCGAGAAGTCCCTTTTTTAACCCAGTATCCTTTTTTATTTTTAGGATTAATTGTAAAAAACTTTTTATTAGGAATAAGTGAAATGTTATTTCTAGTTGCTATGTATGACTACATGATGTGAGTGGTTTTGAATGTGAAAGCATGTTTATTGAGTTAAAGGACTACTTTTGATACTCCTAGAGCTGTATGACACTTATGCGATGTTAGCTTAATTTTGAATTCTTGTTGTTGCATGGTTTAGAGTCTATAATGATCTAACTTGATTCGAGAATGTGCCATGTGTGATGTGAAGTTTTTGTTGATCACTTATTGCATTGTGATGGCTAGAAATTACCTGGTGTGTGTGCAAAGTGAAATAAAGAGTGTTGGATTTAGGAGATGATATAGCAATTTATTTGATATCCATGTTTCTTACCCCCTATTATCTATATTTGTGCATAATCTTAGTTAGCCATGTTTAGCCTTTAGGAAATTCTTTGGTAGCCTCATATAAATCCTATCCCTTTGTTTGATTGACCGTAATTTGATCCAAAGTTCCTACGTGCATAGTTGAAAAATTAATATGGCAAAGAAGTGTTTAATTGGAGAAGGAAAAGGTGAATGTAAAGCCCCAAAATAGTAACTATTGGTGTTGAATAGAGTTTATGTGATGTGATTGGGAGTAATGTAATAAAATGAGACAATTAATAAAAATTAAATTATGTGTTAGTAGAAAATACTTCCTCATTACTATATTTGAACTAGCTTAAAGAAATGGGCAAAACAAAAGATTGTGGGAAGATAGAAATGGTGAAACTCGAGTTGTTTTAAGAATAGTCTAATGTATAATTGATGTACTAAAGCTCTTAAGGAAGATAGTCAATATTATTGGCCAGAATAGTTCCTGCCCATCCCCTAGCCTACATTATAACCCTCAAAGGCCTTCTTAATCTTGAACTTTGATATTTTGATATAAGTAGAGCACTACAATAAGGGCAAGTCTATGGTTCATCTTCTATGACTTGTGAATTTTTCATGAGAGTGAGTAAAATTTAATTCTTATACTCATACTTATGATGAATTATATATCTGTTAGTAAATATGGGCAACTCTCTTATGGGATGGGTACATGTTTGATAATAGCGAGATAACGTATATGATCTCTTTCATTGAGTGATATGCATGAGTTTGTCAACTTGGTGGAGTCAATTCCTAAGGTGAGGATGTTTCAAAGTAGTGTTCATAAGTTTTTAAGTATAAGCGACATGCTTGATGTAGAACTTGATATTTATGTAGTCATTGTAGTGCTATCTTGAGTGTCTTGTTTGTTGAAGTGTTAATGTTGGAGTCTTCATTAGATGATGCTTAATTTAAAGAGTTGTTTAAGGAAGAACAAGGCGTTAAGTGTGGGCTGATTATCTTAGGTGGATTTGTGCACCTATGTGTCATAATCTCGATGTATTTAGCCTAGTGTTGAGTACTTCTTGTGTGCGTAAAGAGTGGATATCTAAATAATTGAGCATCTAAGTGTTAGATAACTTGTTTATGATACTTAAGTTGTGTTTAAATATAAGAAACTCAAAATGTTGGTCATTTTGTTTCTTTCCTTCCCATGTTTGAAACATCAACTTTTGACTTAAATTGTGTTTAGGGATGTTAATAGAGGGTATCGGGGGAGTTTTGGAATTTTTGAAAGAGGTTTGGGGTCATTTTGAAATTCCAAGGCAGCAAGCCTCCTAGTTTTTGGCATACCACGAAGGTTAGACTCTGTGATTTCAATGTGGCACAGAGGTAGTATGCCTCCACAATAGTGATGTGTCACAAAGGATAATCCCTATGATAAACAACGTGGCATGGAGGATAGCCTTCGCGATAGGGCCGTGCCACACTGATATTTAAAACTCGTGCAACTTTTGTTTTATTCACATGGGTGAGGGGCTTTTTGTTTCTTTCACAAATGTATGACCCTTAAACATAAATAACTTTATTTTCATCAGTTTTAAAAGATGAACTATTCTCTTTCACTCTCAAACTCAAAACCAAAGAAAAGCTTAAGGGTTTCAGTGTGCATTCATCTTCCGGATTCCAAGCTCCATATTGCTTCCAAATTCTTATATGTCTAAGGCATGTATCTCTTCCCAAAAACTTGTCTTTTTAAAAATGTGTATTCACTATTGTTATCCATGTAATTTAAGTGTTGTTTTTGAATATGAGTCGAGGGCTTTTGAGTATTATTGATGGAATTGCTTTTCCCATTACTTTTGTGAATTATTCATGATTTGAATTGATAGTTTTGAAACTAATTGGGTGCATAGGTATGGGAATTGGAATGAGAATCATAGATACCCCCAAATAAATGAATTTTTAAATTGGAATTGGTAATAACCTCAACCTAACCTTGTGAAATTTGCTTTGAAACATGAGTATATTCATATTGAAACTACTTTAGGAACTTTTGCATGATATAGGAGTTAATGAAACATAATGGATTTATATTGAACCTTGGAGGTCGTAAATTCCCCCAAGATAATGAATAATTAATCCTAGAAAGTCTTGGATTCTCCCATGTGGATGAATGATGAGAGCTTGTGAGGTCGTGGATTCCCCAAAGTGATGATAATTAAAATGACATGATGATATTAGCTTGGAAGCATATTGGTATGAAGATACGAATAGTTTATGACTTAATCGTTGGTCATGGTTTAATAGATGGGAATATGTAAATGTTTTGATTAGGCTTAAAGGGGGGTTGCATAGCTGTTCTATAAAATTAGAGGTCCCTAAGGACTAATACTGGTAACCCATATTATCTGGCATGAGGGTTGGTCTTGATGACCGTATGCTTGTGTCATACTTAATATATTTGTATCCTGGATTAGCAAAAGGTTATCTATTCCCTGGCCTTACCTGATACCTCAGTTCATGCGACTCATAAACACTAGGACCCTTTCATTAGGGTGAGAGCTGGACTCATATGCCCATGGGTATAAATGACAATTTTTTCTATACAGTTCAAGTTAATGTTTTAACTCTCATGCTAAACCTTGTTCCCTATTCCAACATATTAAATATATATGTATATGAATGTGTGCATATGGAATTGGAATGATTGATCATGGCATTGACCATTTGCGAATGCTTTATCCCCATGCAATGTAGGGTCTAAATACTTCTGTACTTTCTTTCGTAGTGATAGGTGATTTTTGGATTATTCATGAGTTATCATGAAGTGGTGATCCTCCTTATTCTGGAAGGCCTATAACTTAATGGTTTTACTTATGCCTAGACTATTGTTTAATTCCTCGTTGACTACTGTCGGAGGCATGTCCCAACTTAGATTGTTCTTTAGATATTAGACGCTTTCTATATTATTGTGGATTAGGATTGTTATTGGTAATCTTAGTTTCCCTTAAGCTATTTGCTTATCTTTCTCATGTCTATTTGGATTGATTCTGCTGTCCTATATGTATTATGTTCTGATTGGCTAGGCAAAGAGAGTGGTCTATGATCCTTGGTGGACTTAAGATACCCATTAAATTTATGCCCTGGATTAGCTCGTGACAATCTTGGTATCGAAGCCAGGTTTAGAGTCATTTGGTGTCTATGGAGCTGTGTCGAGTAGAATCTTTTTTATGGGTGTGTAGCATGCCACACTTGTATAGAGGAGGCTACAAGACATTAAGGAATGTTTCCCTTTCTTGTGTTCTATGTTTGGGCTACAGATTCTAGTTTTATAAACCTCTCTAATCCTTGGCTTTCTTACGTCTTATGTCATGCCTCTCTGAAGATCTGATACTCGTATAAGCTATATTGGGAACTCTGTTTTACCCGAGCATAAGGTGGAAGGGACTCACCCTATGTGTGGAGTGTAACCCTAGTCTAGGGTCCCTGATCCTGATTGTGTTGCTCCACTTAGAGCTTCACCGGTTTCTCCTAGTCCTCCTCGGGCTTTCTAGGTTGATTCTAATAATGCCTACGCGCCCCAGAGTAATATTTCTAATGCAAAGTTCTGCTAATCCATTCATGTGGCATCTTAGTCTCATAAGTTCAACTAGGTTGGTTCTATTTCACTTTCTTCTGAGGTTACTAAAGTTGGCAGGTTCATGAGATTGAATCCCTCAACCCTTACAGGCTTGAAGGATAAGGCGGATCTACAGGGATTTATTAATGAGATGGAGAATATCTTTAGCGTAATCCATGCTACTGACATAAAGGGTGTGGAGTTTACTGAATATCAATTAAAAAGGTATCCTATCAGTGGTATGGGGTAAGTGGGAGTAATTAAGAGGTGGTAATGCTGAGTAGGCTGCATGGGATGAATTTTCAGGGGCTTTTCTCGATCATTTCTTTCCACAGGATTTGAGGAAAGTTAAGAAAAAGAGTTTGTTAATTTGAACCAAGAAAAGATAATTGTGAAGGAGTATACTTTAAAGTTTCAATAGTTGTCTTGATTTACTCCAGAGTTGGTATCTAGCTAGAGGGATAGAATGAGGAATTTTGCTTTGGGTTTGTCTCGTGATTTGGTATTGAAGTACAAGGTTGTAATGTTGAATAATGATATGGATATCGCTAGGATTTTAGTTTATATGCAACAAGTTAAGAAAGAAAAGAAGAAACATACGGAGATTGGGCAAAGACAAAGTAAGAAGTTTAGGTAGTTAGAGTAAGGTGGAGGCCAACAGAATAGTGGTAGAGATGGTAGGCAATGGGGAAATAAGAAGACTTGGGAAAACTTTGGTTTATATTAAAAGGATAGTGATACTTATCGATCCATGTAGTGGTTATCACTTCAAAGGTGACAGTGGTTTTAAGGCACAGAGTGCCTAGACTCATGCAAGTAGAGCCCAGTCAGCCTCACCTTATCCTCCTTAGAGATTTTGTAGGTAGATGCATTATGGAGTTTGTGACGAGGGGATTAATAGGTGCGATAGTTATGGTTAGCTGGGCATTTGAAGTGACACTGTCTATCTAAGGTTGCTTCTGGAGCAAATAAGGTCCCCGTTGCTATTTCTTCAACTTCTGTGCCAAAAGGTGCTGCTTCTAGTACCGTGTAATACCCCGCACTTTTTCCTAGCTTAAATCCGTCCATATAATGTCAAAGATTTACTTCAAAGATCAATGCCTTTTTATTCATGTGGTATTTTCCAGGTCTAGTCTTTCTATTATATGGAAAATTGAATAAGCTTTCCATCAATACCAAATTCGCCTAAATTCGATACCAGGTTGAATAGTTATGGCATTTTTAAGTTGACAGAGTGCCACCTAGGCACTCAGTGCATCACGGAGAACGCAAAAATGGCAATCGTCAATTCTAGTGGACCTCTACAATATTGGCTCATTGTGGAGTGGTCCATATTCCTATTTTTTAAAATCCAGTAGCTCAACACGATATTACCACGTCGGGTCAATGGCTAAAATGGCATTCCAAAGGGGCACCGCGAAGGTGCCACATTGCGGTGAACTTCCAATTCTTACTTGTCCTTTTCCTGTGAGCCATCGTGATAATGGCGCATCACGGTGGCCTGCCAGTTTGAAAAAATATTGTGTTTTCAGTTTCGACTTAAATTTTAATAGGGGTAGTTTAGTTAGTCCCCAAGGCCCCACTTCGTCCAAAACAAGGAGTTAAACCTATTCCTATCGCCTTATGCTCATTATTCATCATTCTATTCAAAAGCAAAACCCTAGAGATCTAAAGCTTCTTCTCCAAGAAATCAAAATCCTCCATTATTTCTCCGAGAAAGATCTAAATTGAGGATTTCCAAGATAAGATAATCAAGAACTCAAATAGGAATCAACAATTCAAATTTCTTCATCTAATCGTCAATCAAGGTATGTGGGGTTTATGAACAAGGATCTTCTTCCATCCTTGTGCCCAAAACCTAACTTTTATTTAAAATTCTTATGATTTTGAATGATTATTCATGAGATTTGAATTAGGGTTCATACCAATTATTGTTCTTTGCATGATTTTGAGATTTCAAGTGTTTTGGAAGTTGAATTACATGTTTATTTTCATATTTTCATGCCTATTGCAGAAACCTACAGATTTTGAGATGAACTATCATTGTTTTCAATATCAAGCATGATTATATGATGTTTTGACATGAGATTGAAGCATGGGTTATTACCCTAAGATTGAATATCATTATTTCAAGAAATATGATACTTTAAGCATCCTATTATCAGATTATTTATAGATTCTTAGTAAAGCTTTGATCTTTCGATCACCAGATAAGTTTTGGAATCCACTTTATAGATTTATTACAGATTACAGAAGCAAAATATCTTTATTTACAGATTGACTTAGATAATTGCATAAGTGGTTTTATAATAAAACCTTATGCTAGTTTTAAAGTGGATTTCCAATAAGAAGAGTGTAGCAAATTAAAGGGAGTATTATTTAGCATTGAGTTGGGTATGATTCCAAGGTATCATACCCCAGAACTACGTGCCACCATAGAATTAAGATTAAAGTGCCCATAGTGAACTAAGATAGTGATCACTTAAGCTGATGTTATACTCTTTAGAAAGAGTATGACACCTCTCCCCAACATGAGGTTTCTTCCTTAGGAGGACGAGACGTGAAACTCCATGTAGCTGGTATGGTTTATGACGGCTAAGAAAACCTCCCTGCTAGTAAAAGTAAATAAATAGTTTTGAGTATTCCCCTACTACTATCAAAAGCTTTTAGAAAACTAAGTGCAAAGACTCATAGATTTACTCAGATTATGCTTTACAGAAAGATAACAGTTATAGACTTCTACTTTTAGATTTCAGATTTCAAAAGTGAGCTCTTTCTACACTTAGAAAGTATGATTTACAGACAGAATACAAGTACAACTTTCAAAACTAAATGTTATGACTCTCTAGATTTATAAAGTTAGAATTGTTATTTATTATTTTAGATTTCAGTATTTTAGATATTCTAGCTTATATGAGTCATTTACATTTGGCATGCATTGTTTTATAAATGATGATGATGAGATGATGTTTTACTTCCGTATTTCACCCCCATATACTTAGTACATCCTCAAAGTACTGATCCACATATACGTCTATGTGTTATATTGTCTTATAATGTAGGTTCAGGTGCTCAGTATCAGCAACGTGAGTAGTTTAAGCATCTCTATCTACATTCGACAGTTGATAAGTCCTCATAGTTTGGGGACTTATTTATTTAGATTTTGTAGCTTAGTAATTTTATATGATTCAATATTCTTTTTCAGACTATTTGAGTTAGTTGGGGGTCTGTCCTAGTGACTCTCTAGTGTTAGAAGTAAAGGCTTGTCAGACTACTAGTTTTGATTCATCTTATTTAGAATTTATATTTCAGGCATTACTTCAGATGTTATATTTAGACAGTATTTTACATTTAGAATGTCTCTTATGTCTATGTTTCCTTTATTATGAGATTCAGACTTAGTAACAGGTAGACAGGGTTAGCTTAAGGATACTCAAAGTTTTGAGCATCGTGTGACATCTCGAGATTAGATTTTAGGGTGTTACAAATTAGGTATCAGATCATATGGTTTTTAAGAGTCCTGGGAAGTTAGACAAGCCGTGTTATGTAGATTCTTGATCATGGATGTGAAGCGCGCCACATTTATAAGTAAGAGGCCACAGAATGTTCTTAGGAAATCATCTCTTTCTTTCATGATCTATCGTGCTTACAGTATCTCTATCTGGTTTTAACTCGTGCTTTTACATGATAGTTGAATATGTCTTCTCGTTTAGCTAATGTCTATAGAAATAGTAACCAGCAACCTCAGCCCCTGAATCCTTTGAATATGAATGTATCCCACGTTAAGTTTAGGGATGATTTTCAGGCATTGGCCCAGGCAGTGACCGCCAATGTTCAGGGAAACTATCAGAATTAGGCTCCAGTCCTACTACAGCGGAATGGGGATTTAGCATTAGCTAGAATTTATGATTTGATGAGAATGAACCTGGCAGAGTTCTTTGGGTCGAAAGCAGGTGAGGACCCATAGCTTTATCTAGGTGAGGTAAAGAAGATCAACCAGAGTTTGTATGTTTTTGAGAAGTAAAGTACAGAGTTAGTATTCTATAGATTGAAGGATGTAGCGTATGATTGGGTAGTTATGTGAAAAAATTATAGAGGTGAGAATGTTTTTCTTATAAATTGGTAGGTTTTTTAGGATACTTTTTTAGATAGGTTCTTCCCATGTGAGATGAGAGAAGCTAAGATAGAGGACTTGTAAATTTGAGGCAGGGCTCGATAATAGTGAAGGAGTACTTTCTTAAGTTTAATCAACTGTCCAAGTATGCCCCTAATATGATGGATGATCCTAGGTCTAGTATGAGTAAGTTTGTTAATGGAGTATCTGGTTTGTTAGTCAAGGAGTGTAGGGCTGCTATGCTTATTGGAGACATGGATCTTGCTAGATTAATGACTTATGCTTAGTGGGAAGAGAGAGAGGAGACAAGAAGGCTAGAACATGGAAGTTTGAGTATGGCCAGGCCAGGTATCACACGGGAAATAGTTTGCAATTTTAGAATCATTCGTCTATGCCAGCACCATCTTCAACTAGTGCTCCTGCTCCCAGAGGTAGGCAGGAGCAGTGGGGTAAGTCTTCTATGTCCAAATCCCAAAATAGTATGAGTGGTAGGCCCAAGTATCCTCTATGTGCTAGGTGTGGTAAAAGTCATCCTGGTGAGTATTTAGTTGGACAGAAGGTTTGTTTTGGTTGTGGTAAATTAGGTCATGGGATTAGAGATTGTCTGCATGATAAGTAGGGAAACACAGATGGTTGTCCACAGGCTCAGACTGCTTGTGCACAAGCTCCTTTAGGCTGCCCAGTCCCTCCTCAGAGCGCATCATCAAGTACCAGTGGCAGTTAGCGCCAGAATTGATTCTATGCTTTACCATCCCATCAGGAGCAGGAGGATTCACCAGATGTTGTTACTGGTATGGTTCGTGTCTTTTATCTTAATGTTTATGTGTTGTTAGACCCTGGGTCGAGTTTCTCTTATATGACCCCGTTAGTTGCAGTAAATTTTGAGAGAAGTTCTGAAAAGATCCCTGAGACTTTCTTAGTGTCTACCCTAGTAGGTGAGTTAGTTGTTGTTAAACAAATCTATAGAAAATGTCCTATCACTGTCTTTCATAAAGTCATGTTAAAAGACCTAGAGTTAGATACAGTTGACTTTGATCTTATTCTTTGTATGGATTGGCTCAATTCTTGTTATGCCTCTATAGATTGTCGCACCCGAGTGGTAATGAGCAAGTCGTTGAGTGGCTAGGTAATTCAGTGTCTCCCAAGATTCATTTCATATCTTATCTTAAAGACCGAAAGTTGATTTCCAAAGAATGTATCTATCATCTTGTTTGAGTTAAAGATACTAAGTCTGATCCTTCGATAGTTCAGTCAGTTAGTATGGTCAATGAGTTTCTTGATATTTTTCTTGAAGATTTGCCATGGGTACCTCCTGATAGGGAAATAGAATTTGGTATTGACCTTTTTCTAGATACTTAGCCTATTTTTATACCTCCATATCGTAGGGCTCCCGCCAAGCTTAAGGAGTTCAAGGAGCGACTCAAAGATCTTTTAAGATAAAGGTTTCATAAGGCCTAGTTTTTCTCCATGGGGCGCTCCTATTTTATTCGTATAAAAGAAAGATGGTCCTTTTGCATATGTGCATTGACTATTGTCAGTTGAATAAAGTCACAGTCAACAACAAATATCCTCTTCCTTGAATTTATGACTTATTTGATAAACTCCAAGGTGCAAGTTATTTCTCAAAGATAGACCTTAGATCCGGCTATAATCAGCTTAAAGTAAGGGAATGTGATATTCCAAAGACAGTTTTCAGAATCCGTTATGGTCATTTTGAGTTTTTAATCATGTCCTTCAGACTAACAAATGCCCCAGCAACTTTTATGGACTTGATGAATAGAGTGTTCCAACAGTATTTGGACATATTTGTCATAGTCTTTATCGATGATATTCTGGTCTACTCTCGTAGTGAGGATGATCATGCAGACTATCTTAGAATTGTGTTGTAAACCCTTGGAGATCAACAGTTGTTTGCAAAGTTCAGCAAGTGTGAATTTTGGAGAAAATCAATAGTATTCCTTGGATATATCATTTCCCGTGAGGGTATTAGAGTTGATACCAAAAAGATAAAAGTTGTACAAAATTAGCCTACACATATTTCCCCATTAGACATTAGGAGTTTCTCTGGTATAGCTGGTTATTACAGATATTTTGTCTAGGGTTTCTCTTCTCTCGCATATCCTATGTCTAGATTGACCCAAAAGAAATTTAAGTTTTAGTGGTCAGATTTTTGCGAGAAGAGTTTTCAGGAGTTGAAGACTCGACTCACTTCAACCCCTATTTTTGCATTACCTGATGATATAGATGGTTTTGTGGTTTATTATGATGCTTGCAGAGTTGGTTTGAGTTGTGTTTAGATGCAAAGAGGTAAGGTCATAGCCTATGCCTCTAGACAACTTAAGCCCCATGAAAAGAATTACCCAACCCATGATCTTGAGTTAGCTGCTGTTGTGTTTGCTTTGAAAATTTGTAGACATTACTTGTATGGGGTGCATATTGATGCATTCACGAATTACAAAAGTTTACAGTATGTGTTTACTCAGAGAGGGTTGAATCTCTATCAGGGAAAGTAGTTAGAATTATTGAAGGCTTATGATATGAGTCTGTTGTATCATCTGGGAAAGACCAATGTAGTGGAAGACGCCCTTAGTAGATTGTCTATGGGCAGTGTTGCCCATGTGGAGAATGATAAGAAGGAGATAGTTCAGGAAGTGCATCAATTAGCTAGATTGGGTGTTAGGTTGGTTGACTCAATTGAATAAAATATATAGGTTCAGAGTAGTTTTGAATCTTCCCTAGTTTTAGAGGTGAAGGAGAAGAAAGATGAGGATTCTAGTTCAGTCAAACTAAAGAAGACAGTCAAAGAACAAAAAATATAGGTTTTCTCCCAAGGGGGAGATGCTGTATTGAGATACCAGAGTAGATTGTGTGTGCCTTGTGTTGATGATTTGAGGTAGAGGATTACGGTAGAAACACATAGTACGCATTATTTTATCCATCCTGAATCCACCAAGATATACAGTGACTTACAGGAAATCTTTTGGTGGAGTGGTATGAAGAGAGATATAGTAGAGTTCATATCTAAGTATGCAACTTGTCAACAGGTTAAGGTAGAGCACCAAAGACTAGGTGTTGTGTTTTAAGAGTTTGATATCCCTACTTGGAAGTGGGAAGAGGTGAATATGGATTTTGTGACTGGTTTACCCCATTCACGTTGTCAACATAATTCAGTTTGGGTGATAGTAAATAGATTGACTAAGTCAGTGAATTTCTTGGCAGTTCACAAGTTGTACATAGTTGAAGATTATGCTAAGTTGTATATTAAGAAGTCAGTCAGACTGCATGGAGTTTCTTTGTCCATCATCTCAGATAGAGGTACTCCGTTTACCTCTCAATTTTGGAGAGTCTTTCAAAAGTGCCTTGGTACCCAAGTTCATCTTAGTTCAGCCTTTCATCCATAGATAGATGGTCAGGCAGAGAGGACTATTCAGATGTTAGAGGATATGTTGAGGTCATATGTTCTTGATTTCAAAGGTAGTTGGGATGAGCATATGCCATTGATTGAGTTTGCTTACAATAACAGTTATCATAATAGTATTAAGATGTCTCCATTTGAGTCTCTTTATGGGCGAAGGTGTAGATCGCTAATTGGTTAGTTCAAAGTGGGTGAGGCCACTTTGATTAGGCCAGACATGGTGTTTGAGGCCATGGAGAAAGTTCAAATAATTTGAGAAAGATTAAAAGTATCCTAGAGTCATCAGAAATCTTGTGCAGATGTAATAAGAAGAGATCTTGAGTTTGAGGTTGATGATCTTGTGTATTTAAATATTCACCCATGAAGGGGTGAATATATTTGGCAAAAAGGGGAAGCTTAGTCCCCATTATATATGTCCCTTCCGTATTTTGAGTCGTGTTGGGAAGGTAGCATGTGAGATTGAGCTACCCACAGATTTATCCTTAGTTCATCTAGTAGTCCATGTGTCCTTGCTAAAGAAATACATGGATGATACAACTATTATAATTTCTCTAGATAGTACAAATATTTAGAATAGCCTTTCTTACGAAGAAGTCCCAGTAGATATTCTTGATTATCTGATTCTTAGACTAAGGAACAAAGAAGTTCCCTTGGTCAAATTTCTATGGCGAAATTAGTCCGTTGAGGGTTCTACTTAGGAAGGAAAAGCAAACATGCATACCAAGTAGCCATATCTCTTCTCCATGAACTCTGATTCAGCCGAAGGTAATATGTTTCCTTCATTTGGTTCTTTTCCAGTTTCAAATTCAGCTATATACTTATCTTCATGAGAATTCATGCACTCAAATATTAGTTCAGTAGCTCATTTTAATTGAAATTCAGTCATTTAGTTTAATTAAGTTGTGCATGATAGCTTATATCCTCAGATTCCTCAGTATATTTTTAAACTTAAATTAGCCACATTCGAGGATGAATGTTCCCAAGTGGGAGATATTGTAATATCTCACACTTTTTCCTTGTTTAAATCCATCCCTAGAATGTCAGAGATTTGCTTTAAAGATGAATACCTTTTAATTCATACGGTGTTTTCTAGATTTAGAATTTCTATTGTGTGGGCAATAGTATAAGCTTTCCATCGATATCAAATTTTCTAAAATTTGATACATAGTTGAAATGTTATGGCATTTTTAAGTTCACAGAGTTTCACCTGGGCACTCAGCGCCCCACGGAGAAGGAAAAAATGGCAATCATCAATTCCAGTGGACCACAGTAATTTTGGTGCATCACGGAGTGGTCGATATTCCTATTTGTCAAAATCTAGTAGCCCAACGTGATATTCCTGCATTGTGCTAATGGCCAAAATAGCATTATAAAGGGGCACCGTGATGGCGGCACGTCACAGAGAACGTCCAGTTGTCACTTGTCCTTTTCCAGTGAGCCACTGCGATAGTGGCGCATCGCGGTGGCCTGCCAGTTCAGAAAAATATTACATTTTTAGTTCTGACTTAAAGTTTAATAGGGGTATTTTGGTCAATCCCCAAGGCCCCAATTCATCGAAAACAAGGAATTAAACATATTCCTAGAACTTTATGCTCATTTTTCATCATTATCTTCAAAGGTAAAACCCTAGAGTTCTAAAGCTTCTTCTCCAAGAAATCAAAACCCTCCATTATTTCTCCAAGAAATCTCTAAATTGAGGATTCCTAAGTCAAGATAATCAAGAACTCATTATCAAGAACACATATAGAAATAAATAATTCAAGTTTCTTCAGCAAATCATCAATCAAGGTATGTGGGGTTATGAATAAGGACCTTCTTCCATCCTAGTGCCCAAAACCCAATTTTAATTTAAAGTTCATTTGATTTTGAATGATTATTCATGAGATTTGAATTAGGATACATACCCATTATTGATCTTTGTAATATTTTGAGATTTCAAGTGTTTTAGAAGTTGAATGGTATGTCTATTTTCATATTGTCATGCCTATTGGAGAAATTTACAGATTTTGCGATGAACTATCATTGTTTTCAATATCAAGCATGATTATTATGATGTTTTGACATGAGATTGAAGCATGAGTTACTACCCCAAGATTGAATATCATTATTTCAAGGAAGATGATGATTTAAGCATACTATTATCAAATTATTTAAAAAATTTTAATAAAGCTTTGATCTTTCGATCACCAATTAAGAATCCACTTTACAGATTTATTACAGATTACAAAAAGCAAAATGGCTTTGTTTATAGATTGATTCAGATAAGTGCATAACTGGTTTTATAATAAACCCTTATGCTAGTTTTAGAGTAGAATTCCAACAAGATGAACATAGCAAATTAAAGGGAGTAGTATTTAGCACCGAGTTGGTTATGATTTCAAGGTATCATATCCAGAACTATGTGTCACCATAGAATTAAGATTAAAGATCCTATAGTAGACTGAGATAGTGATCACTTAAGATGAGGTTATACTCCCTGGCAAGAGTATGACACCTTTCCCTAATGTGAGGTTTCTTCCTTAGGAGGATGAGACATTGGACTCTATGTAGCTCACATGGTTTATGTCGGTTGAGAGAACCTCTCTACTAGTAAAAGAAAATAAATAATTGTGAGTATTTTCCTACTAGTAAGAAAAGATTTTAGAAAACTAAGTGCAAAGGCTCACAGGTTTACTCAGATTATGCTTTACATAAAGACAACCGTTACATACTTCATCTTTTAGATTTCATATTTCAGAAGTGAGCTTTTTCTATGCTTAGACTATATGATTTATAGACAGAATACAAGTACAACTTTCATAATTGAATGTTATGACACTAAATTTATAAAGTTTGAATTTATATTCATGATTTCAGATTCTAGTATTTCAGATATTCTAGCTTATGTGAGTCATTTACATTTAGAATGCATTATTTTATAAATGATGATTTTTTACTTACGCATTTCACAGCCATATACTCCGTACATCCTCAAAGTACTAATCCACATATACGTTTATGTGCTACATTGTCTTGTAATGTAGGTTCAGGTGCTCAGTATTTCGAGCATCTATATCTACATCCAATAGTCGGTGAATCCTCCTAATTTGGGGACATATTCATTTAGATTCTACAACTTAGTAGTTTTATATGATTCAGTATTCTTTTCAAACAGTTTGAGTTATCTGAGGGACTGTCATAGTGACTCTCTAGTATTAGTTGTAGAGGCTTATCAGACTACTAGTGTTGATTTATCTTATTCAGTATTGAGATTTCAGATATTATTTCAGATATTATATCAGATAGTTTTCTATATTTAGAATAGCTCTTATGTCTTTGTTTTCTTTAAAATGAGATTCAAACTTAGTAATAGGCAGATAGGGTTAGCTTAAGGATAATCATAGTCTTGAGCTCCATGTGACATATCAAGATTAGATTTTAGGGTGTTACATACTGGTACTTGCCAAAATTACTTCTAAGCCCTTTCTACTTATCAGAAATTTGAGGCATCTCTGATATTATTACTGGTATGTTACAACTCTTCTTATGTGATGTGTATTGTCTTCTTGATCTGGGGTCTATCATTTCTTATAGGACTCCTTATGTGGCTGTGTATTTTGGTTTTGGTCCTAATATTATTTTTGATCCCCTTTCTATGTCTATCTTGTTGGGTGATTTAGTTATAGCTAGAAGGGTCTATAGGGGTTGTATAGTATCTATTGGTGATACGACCATATTGTCGGATCTGATTGAATTGGATATGATCTTAGGGATAGATTGGCCCCATTTATTCTATGCTTTTCTCAATTGTTGGATCGAGAGAGTTAGTTTTCAATTCCTAAATAAACCAAAAATTCAGTGGGAAGGGAGTTCTTTCTTATCTCAATGCTTGAAAGTTGATTTCCAAGTGGTATCTGTATCATCAGGTTAATGATTCTAATTTTGATAGTCTTTCTTTGCAATTTGTCCCTGTGGTTTACAAGTTTCCTCTAGTGTTTCATGATGATTTTTCTAGTATTCCTCCCAATAGGGAAATAGACTTTGGGATTGATCTTCTACCTGATACCCATCCTATTTTTATTCCTCTCTATAGAAAGGCTTCAGATGAGTTGAAGAAACCTAAGAAGCAATTAAAAGACCTTCTTGTTAAGGTTTTTATTTTCCCTAGTGTGTTTCTGTGGGGTATTTCTATTCTTTTCATGCATAAAAAAGATATATATCTTCATATGTGTATAGAATATTGGTAGTTGAATAAGGTGATAGTGAAGAACAAGTACCCTCTTCCTAGGAGAGATATTTTTTTACTAGCTTTAGAGAGCTAAGTACTTTTCTAAGATTAAACTTCTGCTGGGTTGTCATCGGTTGAAGATTAGGGAGACAAATATCCTTGAGACTACTTTTCGTACCTGGTATGGTCACAATGAGTTCTTGGTTATGTCTTTTATATTGACTAAATCCCCTGCGACATTTACAAATCTTATGAATCGGGTGGTTAGGCAGTTCCAAAACTTATTTGTTATTGCTTTTATTGGAAATATCTTGGTATATTATAAGAGCCAGAAGAATCATGCTAATCACCTTCGAGTAGTATTGTAGACTCTTAAGGTTTAGCAATTGTATACTAAGTGTTCAAAGTGTGATTTTTGGTTAATATTGTGACCTTTATTGGTCATGTTATTTCTAGTGAGGGGATCAAGGTAGATACCCAGAAGGTGGAGGTGGTTAATAAGTAGACTGAACCCACAACTTCAACTAACATTCAAAGCTTCTTGGGCTTGGCTGAATATTATAGGAGGTTTGTGGAAAGTTTTTCATATATTGCTAATCCGTTGACGAAGTTGACTCTAAAAAAGGTAAAGTTCTTGTGGTCAGATATTTGTGAGGGTAGTTTACAGAAGTTGAAGGATAAGTTGGCTTCATTTATAGTTCTACCCTTGCCCGAGGGTACTGATGGTTTTGTTGTTTTCCATGAGCGTCTCATGTGGGATTGGGTGTGTTTTGATATAGTATGGTAAGGTTGTGGCTTATGCTTCTAGGCAACTGAAGGTTCATGAGAGAAATTATCTAACTTATGATCTAGAGTTGGCAGCCATGGTATTTGAGTTGAAAATTTGTCCTTATTATTTGTATGAGGTTCGTGTTTGTATTTATTCAGATCATAAAAGCCAACAGTATGTGTTTACCTAGAAGGAGTTGAATCTCAGGCAAAGAAGATGGCTTGAGTTGCTCAAGGACTATGACATGAGTATCCACTTTCATCTAAGTAAGGCTAATGTGGTTTTTGATACTCTTAGCAGGTTGTCCATGGGTAACTTGTCTCATATTGATGAGGAAAAGTGAGGATTGGTGAAGGATATTCATTGATTAACTAATATAGTAGTTTGTTTATTGGACTCTGAGGATGGATGTGTGGTTGTTCAAGAGGTGGTGAAGTCATCTCTTGGTGTTGAGGTTGAGAAACAAGTTTTGGATCCCATTCTTATGCAGATTAAGGATGATGTGGCTCAGCAAAAGGTGATGGTATCTTGAGGTACCAAGGTAAATTATGTGTTTCTGATGTTGATAGGCAACAGGAAAGGATTTTGGTTGAGGATCATAAGTCATGATACATGGTTCATTGGGGCTTGATAAAGATATATCATAATTTGAAGGAGATTTATTAGTGGAGTAACATGAAGAGAGATATGTCCAATTTTTTGGATAAGTGTATGGTCTGTAAGAAGGTGAAGGTAGAACACTTGAGACCTAGTGCGTTGTCTCAAGGATTGAGTAGCCCGTGTGAAAATAAGATTATCAACATGCATTTTATTGTAGGTCCTCTTTGGTCATGCAATCAGTTTGATTCCATTTAGGTCATCATGGATAGGATGACTAAGTCTACTCACTTCTTGCCTATGAGGACTACCTATTCTGGAGATAATTATGTTAAGCTTTTCATTCTGAAGATTGTCAAGTTGGATGGTGCTTCAGTTTCCATCATTTTGGATAGAGGTATGTAGTTTTCATTTTACTGTTGGCGTTCATTTCACAAAGGTTTGGGAACTAAGGTGAACCTTAGCAACGCTTTCCATCTTCAGATGGATGAACAAATGGAAAGGACTATTCAAACTTTGGAGGATATGCTAAGGGTTTGTGTGATTGATTTTGGTGGTAGTTGGGTTTTCACTTGCCTCTCATCAAGTTGTCTTATTTTAAATGTTATCACTCAAGTATACAGATTGCTCCATTCAAGGCTCTCAATGGTATGAGGTATAGGTCTCCTATTGGGTGGTTTGAAGTTGGTTAAACTAGGTTGTTTGATCTTGATTTGGTTCACCAAGCTTTGGAGAAGGTGAAGGTAATCAAAAATAGGCTTAAGACTGCTTACAGTGGCCAAAAGTCATATACGGATCTGAGGTGAAGAGAGTTGGAGTTTGATGTGGGTGATTGGGTGTTCTTGAAGGTGTCTCCCATGAAGAGAGTAATGAGATTTGGGAAGAAGGGGAAGCATTATCCCCGTTATGTTGGCTCATACTTGATCATGAGAAGAGGTAGGAATGTCACTTATGAACTATATTTTCCTACAAGTTTGGGTTCCATTCATCCCGTGTTTCATGTGTCAATATTAAAGAAGTATGTTGGTGATCTTTCTTTGGTTGTGCCTATTGAAAGTGTTGTTGTGATGAATTCTTTGTCTTACAAGAAAGTACTCAATGATATTTTGGATTGAAAAGTTCTTATGTTGAGGCCCAAGGATGTGCCTTCAATAAAAGTCTTTTGGAGTAACCAAAAGATAGAAGAACCTACTTGGGAAGCTGAAGAGGATATAAAGGCTAAGTACCCATTCTTGTTGTATGTGTCAGACGAAGGCGCTTAAGGTATGACTTCTATTCTCCTATTGTTAATTTTTGAGTTTTTTATTTGATTCTAGTGTATTTTTGCTATTCTCGTGCTAAAAGTGTCCTATATCATCATTTAGGGACGAATGATCCCAAAGGTGGGATAATGTAAGATCCTCAAATTTTTGAGTATTTTATTTTTGGACTTCCCATGTTTGAAACATCGATTTTTGGCTTAAATTGTTTTTAGGGATGTTAATAGGTGGTCTAGGGAGAGTTTTGGCATCTTTGGTAGGGGTTCGGAGTCATATATGAATTCCAAGGCAGTAAGCCTCCATGTTTTTGGCATGCCACGAAGGTTAGCCTCCGTGATTTCAACATGGCAAAGAGGCAATATGCCCAATGATAGCACTATGTCATGGAGGATAATCTCTGCGATAAGTAGTATGGCATAGAGGATAGCCTTTGAGATAAGGCCATGCCACACTGATATTTAAAACTTGTTCAGTTATTTTTATTCAGTTGGGATAAGGGGCTTTTGGGTCATTTCATCCATGTATGACCCTTAAACATAAAAAAATTATTTTCATCAATTTTTCAAAGATCAACTATTCTTTTTCACTCTCAAACTCAAAACCCAAGAAAATCTTAAGGGTTTCATTATGCATTCCTCTTTTGGATTCCAAGCTCCAACTTTCTTCCAAATTCTTATGTGTCTAAGGAATATATCTCTTCCCCTAAATGTGTTTTGTTAAAAAAATGTGTTCATTGTTGTTATCCATGTGATTTAAGTGCTATTTTTGAAATTGGGTTAAGGGATTTTGAGTATTATTGATGGAATTGGTTTTCCCATGACTTTTGTGAATTTTTCATTATTTAAGTTGATAGTTTTAGAACTAATTGGGTGCATGGGTATGGGAATTGGAATAGGGGTCTTGAATTGCCCCAAATAAATGAATTTTGTAATTAAAATTGGTAATAACCTCAACCCAACCTTATGAAATTGGCTTTGAAACATGTGCATAAGCATATTGAAACTACTTTTGTAAATAATGCATGATATAGGAGGTTAATGAAACATAATGGTTTTAAATTGAACCTTAGGTGTCGTGGATTCCCCTAAGCTAATGAATAATTGAACCTATTGGTCCGTGGATTCCCCTATGTGGATGAATTATTGGAGCTTGTGGGGTCATGTATTCCCCCAAGTGATGATACTTGAAATGGCATGATGATATTAGCTTGCAAACGTATTGGTATGACGATACCTACAGTTTATGCCTCAATGGATGATAATGTTTTGACGAATGGGAATGTGTGAATTTTTTAACTGGGCTTAAATAGGTTGTGTAGTTGTGCCAAGAAAGTGAAGGTCTCAAGGGATTGATACTAGAAAACCATGTTTGCCGGTGTGAGGGTTAGTCTTGATGATCGTATGCTTATATCACACTTTCTATATTTATATATTAGATTGGAAAAGGGTCATGGATTCCCTGGCCTTCCTTGATACCCTAGTTCATGCCGCAAAGACGCATTGGGACCCTTTCAGTAGGGTGGAGCTAGACCCACATAGCCCATGGTTATAAATGAAGGTTTGAGCTACACACTCTAGGTTAACGTTTTCACTCTCATACTAAGCCTTGTTCCCTATCCCGCCATACTATATATATGTATATAATTGTGTGCATATGGATTTGGAATGATTGATTATGCTATTATTTTATCCCTTCCCTGAGTTATATGCTATTGCTCACCCTGCTAGTCATCTCCGGATGCTATATCCCCATGCAATACAAGGTCCAAAGCCACTTTTGCTTTCTTGTGCAGTGGTAGGTGATTTTAGATTGTTTGTGAGTCAGCTTGAAGTGGTAAGCCTACTTCTTCCATAAGGCCTATTACTTCATGATTTTACTTATGTCTAGACTATTATTGGATTTCTCTTTGTCTACCATCGGGCTCATGTGTGAATTTAGGTTGTTCTTTGGATATTAGAGGCTTTGTGGATTATTGTGGATTGGGATTGTTGTTGGTACTCTTAGTTTCTTTTGAGCAATTTGCTTATCCTTCTCTTGTACATTTGGATTGCTTCTGTTGTTATTTATGTATTGTGTTATAGTTGAATAGGAAAAAGGGGTGGTCTCCAGTCCTCAGCGGACTTGAGATTCCCATCACGACTAGTCCCTATTTTGGGTAATAACATTAAAACAACTTTTGAAAGAAAATGATCACTTTAGAGTTTAAGCGAGAAAACTAGTGTTACTAGCTTGAACTATGTGTTTTTCTAGTTAATCTTGTTGGATTATATTATGTTCAAGCACTAATTTGTAGTGTTTGATGATATAGTATGTTATGTGAGATGTTACTGTGTATATCCAGGAGAAAAACAAGGTCTAGCAAAGATGGAAAGCTCCATGGAGCTTACTTGGATGAAATCTAGAAATTCTGAGCACAAAAGTGTGCCACATCAGTAGATCTCCACATTAAGGATATTCCACTCCCTTAGACATAAACCAAAATTGTAAAATTAAAGTAAGCCTCCATGATAAGGGCATGACACACCCTTATCTCACAAATGCAACAGTGTGGAATGCCCATGGTTCCAAATCGCGCACTTGGTGAATTTCAATTTTGTGATTCGTTGTAAGATCATGAGCAGCTAAACAACTTCTTCTAGGATTGAGTCCAAGAACATGATTAATTAGGCCTATATTTGGGTTAGCTTATGTTTATTAACAATATTTGTTACATCCTTGTTATTACTATTCTATGGATTCGAGGCCCTTAAGATAAACGTATATTTCTATTGTGAGCCCAAAAGGAGGAACAATAGATTAGAACGTGGGATATATGGAGTGAGATCTTATACAGAGAGGGACTGAAGTTAAGATTTGCATTTAGGTTAGGAATATACCTAATTCTCCCAATTTGGTTCATATACGGGATTATATATAAATGCATTTTATGTAGTTCTCACATTCCCGCTCAACGATGTAATTATGGGTCTAAGTTAGATAGACAATTAGAGGATAACCATTCCCTAATTTTGTTATCAACCTCTTGAATGAACAAACAAGATAATTAATTGAATAGACGGAATTATATGGCTAAGTAGGATTGTTCATAGTACCTTAACCCTATATTCTTGCTTATTATTTTCTACAACACTTTATATTATCACATTGTTTATAGTTACTTTACGTTCTCAATTTTCAAACGTTATTGGTTACTTTTGCACTTGTTTGATCAATGTAGTAATACTAGAATTAGATCATTGCTGAGCACAAGTCCTTGTGGGACCGATACTTGAATTTTAAAGGCTTTACTACTTAGGTGACCATGTACACCTACGTCTGCACTAGGATGCAATAGATTTCAAGCATAAATTGAAAACAAGCTCTTTCCTTTGACATTATTTAACCTGAATGTCAAGCAAGTGCATGCCATGAATATGATTTTTCAATGATTTTCATGCTCGTAATATAATTTAGAATAACTTAGCATCATTTATCATGAACAAGCCTGAATTTCAAAACATGTACATGATATAAGCATAGTTTATATAAAATTTTCATGGTTTTGCATAAGTTATAAGACTATGTGGTTTTACCATTAAAGTTAGCATGAACTACACAAGATGATATGAATTTCAAGATTTAGCATGAATTACGTTAATTTGACATAATATGACCTTATGGTCTCAGTTTATCATAAATCCATGGTTTTCAAGTTTATGATTCCTGATTGGTATGATAGTCGTAGATAACGTCAATGCTCATGCATTATGACTTTCAGATAGGCCTCAATGATCTATGAAATGGTAAATAAGCATGACTAGTTTTGGTATGTCAGGACTATGGTCTTCAATTTACTTTGAATTAGTTTTATGCTTCTTTCCATGATGAATTTTATTGATGATGAGAAAATAGTAATGGTTTTGGAGTAGTATCTAGCACTGAGTGGTGAGGGTTTAGCATATCCTAGTCTTATAAACTATGTGCCATCATAGGTATTAAGCTTGCGAATTAGGCTCAAACAGGTGATTAGAAATATATGTCTCTATACCCTGACAAGGTATAGTGGGTCCTTTCAATAGAGGCATTTACATTAGAATACATGTTGCTTGCATGGTTTGTGATGGTTAAGAGAATATCCCACAAAAAGAAAAGATTTGAACTAAGAATATAATGGCTCACTACAATATGATTTTCATGTTCCAGCATCATGCTAGTTCTCATTATGTTTTCTAGTTTACTTCATGTTTAATGTGAGTCATTCTAGCATCATGCTAGTTCTCATGATGTTTTCTTGTTTAATTTATTTTTAATTTGAGTCATTTGTACTCATTAGTTTGCCTAAGTCTTATGCATAATTTCTAAACTAGTATAATTAGTTCAATGCATAGGTATTCATATTTCCTTATCATATCAGCTATTATTATGTTTCAGTCATTCATTTAAAAATTGTGAACCATTTATACTTGTCAACATGCTTTAAACTCTATACGTGATTTATTACTTTACTTTTACTTATGCATGTCATGATCATTCCCTTATGCTCAGTATATTTTATCATACTTTCCACAGATATATTTGTGTGGCTACACTGTTTCATAATATAAATATCAGTTCTATCTCACAAAATCATGGTTAGACATGTCACAACTTCCAACTAGCAAGTGATGGCTTCTCTTTATTCGATGACTCAAGTCATCTTGTAGAATTAGTATTTTATTTGTTTTTGTATGTATTGATCATGGATAGATGGGGTCATGATCCTGCTACCTATAGTCAGTGTTAGAAGAGGCTTTATAGACAGTTAGTCAGAGTTGATTTATTTAGTTCAAATTTTCTTTTTGTATATTCCAGTGTTGTAAATATTTGTAAACAGTGTTTTAGTGGACAAGTTTAACTAATGATCTTTTTTCCTACTATTATTTCTAGTTTCACGTACTTTTATTCAATAGCTCATGAATCATACCAGAACCATGGGTTAGCTTGGGATCACTTGTGGTTTTAAGAATTGTGTTACATCAAGAGTACAGTCTTAGAGCATTGCAAACTTTGTATTAGAGCACAGAGTTCAAGTATCCTAGGGTGCTGGTGAAGTTGTGTCTAGTAGAGTTTTATGGAATAGTATGGAAATGTCTATACTTTCTTTGAGAGGCTACAAAGCATTTAGGAAATATCTCCTTTCTTTTATATCCTATCTCATGCAGTATTGGCGTTCTTTAAGAAATCTATACAAATATGAGCATTTTCTTAGTTTCCACTAATTACGCCTTATCTTTTAGGCAATAGTGATAGTCAGGATTAACTTCATACCGATCAAGTTTTTCCAAAAGAACCTACAAATATCTATTTGACTACACACATGCTTGAGAGGAGCTATTCAATTCTTTTAAGTCCAGGAATTCCTAATCTTCCACTCTTATTCATGTAAGTTAGTCATTTGAGCCAAGGTATGATATGCTCCCAAGTCCATTCTCAAAATCCTATGGGAAAATAATCCAACATTACAAGTGTGAGTATAGAAGTGTAACATTGATAGAGTTCTTTGAAGATTGGTACCTTTAGACAATATCTTATTAATAAATTGGTGTTTTTGTGCTATATGGTGCTAAGGAAGATTAGTACGTCCATAAAAGCAGAATGTATGTGTAGACTAAAGTTATATAGAAGGTTTGGTTTATATTTATTATACGTTATTATGAATTTTGGTGAACTAATTGATAAGTCATCAATTAGGTGACTTGCTAGCACCTTTTAAGCTTAAATTATCATGACTTTACATTGACTTGATATTAATATCATACTTAATAACCATTTGGGCTGGTAAAGGTTAAAAGGGGAATATTAGCAAGTAGTTCAAGTCAATGAGAGGTCAGATATGAAAGAAAAGAGGACTAAAGACTACATGGGTGTACCGGGAAGCCACCCGCGCAAGCAAATGGTCAAAATGACAAAGACATCCCATCTACTCCCAATCTATTATGGATCCGCTTTGAATCTTCTATGGATCCTCCATCCATGTGCTTTCCATCTACTTTGGATCTTCTCAAGCAGATTAAGAGCAAGGTAGCACTTTTATAATATTTGGCAATTATGGAATTGAAGCTTAAATAGGGGTTTGGTAGCTTATTTCATCATCTTTGAAAATTGTTGTATTACTTTTGGAAGGAAAAATACATAAGAGCGGTTTCCAAGTGAAGAATTAGAGTTTTTCATTGGAAATTTAAAGCTTGGATTTTCAATCCATTTTATTTTTCATGAATCAATTTAATGGAAAATATATAATATGTTTACTTCTCTCTCAATGAGTAGCTAATTCTTCGTCTTGGGGTTATGCTTGAATAGGTTGTGATTAGTGCATGGGTATTGTTTATTTATCTTCCTAATTAGTTATTTGTTATAGATTCTACATTTATTCCATGTTTCAACTTAGAATCGTGGGTTGCAAACCCTAATTACCTTTGAACCCATATCATCCTTAAAAGAAAGGGTATGGGTGAGGAATAAATGTAAACAACAATTTGATTTATTTCATTTAATAACATCTCTTAGATATAAGGATATTAATTGGGGCAATAGATTGGTGAAATTGTTACACTTATAAGGTGTTTGAAAGAACTCATTTGTGAAATTTGGTTTTTTATTGAAATACTGACACTAATACTTCTAAAATATAGCCTACTCATGATTCTTAGACAAATTTAGATAATTCTCAATTACCCATTCATGAGTTCACATCTAGAATGGCATAACCCCAAGGCTATTTCCAATTGATTATACTCTAAGTATTGTCAACCTCGTGATAGTATTCTAAAAGCAAAGAAATTATTACTTTAGAAAACATTCCAACTAATCCCCTCATTTTATATTTATGTTTGTTTTATGCACATTACGAGTCAACTCCTAGTTGACTTCTGATACTTTCAACAATTCAATTTTGTGTCTTCACTCCTTCTGGATTTGATACCAACCTAAGTTGGTTTATTGTATTGACAATGATCGCTTACACCTATTGAAGAGTGTAATTTCAGCGTTATAAAAAATGAAGCCTTTGCCAGAGAGTGAAACATAGTTTTCATTCATATAGTGTGTTTAGTCACTTTGGGTATAGTGTTTTAGTTTACATTGTTTGTTGTTTCTATTCTATCTTAGGTGAGGATGATAGTATACATGACACTATTATCTAATACGATAGTAAGACCAATACTTTTGATGGTCATTTCAAGGATGAGAATCACCTTGGAGATGCGGGTCGAGCTAGCGCTATTCATATTTCATCGGTGGAAGGAAATAGAGTGTTTCAAGCATAATGCTTCATTTTCTTCAAATGAAAGGATTGTTTGGATGCTAAGCACAACAAGGATGCCAATATACACTTGAATAATTTATTGATGTGTGTTCTCCATTGACATAGCCCATAATCTCAAGAATCAATTCGTTTGCATTTTTTTCATTCTATTTAACAGAAGAAGCAGTCTTATTGTTATGGTATTTTCCTACGGGATCTATCACTTCATGGGTTGAGCTCACGGAAGCATTCTTTGATAAATGCTTTCCTTCTTCTCAGAAGTAGTAACTAAGGGATGAAATTATCAAGTTTCATCCACTTAATGGAGAACCATTATATGAGGCTTAGCAATGATTCAATAATAAGATAATGCAATGCCCAAATCATGAGGTTCCAGATAAAATGGTTCTTCAAATTTTTATAGGGTATTTGATATGACCTAAACCAAGGCCTGACCATGAAGGGTATATCAAGTACGTGAGGAAGGAAGACACCACCCCCTTTTCCTAGACAAATAGAACATAATACAACTAGTAGCAGATGAATTTTGAACATATAACAAGATATAGTTGAGTTTCAAACATATAACAAGATACGCAACACAACTAAATCATAAAGAAATCTAAGAACTTTAACATCCACCCCAATCCACAGCAATCCACAAAGCCTTTAATAATCAAAAGACAACCTATGTCGGGATGTTCCCCCGACCATAGCCAAAATGAGTCCAAAAGGGAATAGTCTAAAACAAAAAGAAACCAAAACATAAATTGAGGGTCTTTCGAAGTATGAAAGCTCACCAATTCAAGCTGACCCGCTATCGATCTAGAAATCACCTAATCACTGTGGTTAAAAAGCATAAGTATTTCCATTCCCTGCATCGCATGGGGATACAACGCCCGAAAACGGTTAGTTAGGGTGAGTGCTAGCATGTAACTCAGAGTAGGGATAAAATGCTAACTCAAAATCTAGTACAAACTCAATGTACATGTTCACATACATGCATATATATATATATATAATATTTATAACCTAGATTGTATAGCTGCAATCGTCCTAAGGGAACCTACGGGCTATATAGGTTTAGCTCTTCCCTCTGAAAGGGTCTTAGTGCATGTTAGGTGCATGAACCAGGAAAATCCAAGGACGAGCCAATGAATACCTCGACCCCAACCAATTAAAAATATATATAAGTATGAATCATGAACATGGTCATAAAGACACCAGCAATGTGGCCTTCAGTATTGGTCCCTCTGGGACCTCCACTTTCCATGACGAGCTACACCATTCCCTTTTAGCCCAATTAAAATAAGTTTCACATAACCCATCCATTTATCCAAGGAATTATCCCTTAAGACATCAACCATGGGTACTACCATACCATTATGCTTGTGATCTTATAATTATGCCATACGAATTCCATCAACCTGGGGAAATGCCACGACCCCTTTTGTTCATTAAATTAAGTTAGGGGAATCCCACGACCACCTTTGTTCATTAAATCCAGTTTTAAACCAAAAACATGGCCAACAAAGTCATCAAAACCCCTTTTTTTCGTTTAAACATTTATATAATGTAATAGCTTAGAGAAGTAAGACAAATCATATGATTAACCATATTTCAAATCCAATTATTCTAGTGGGTTGAGTGAACACAATTTCAAAAACAAAATTGCTAACCAAAATAATAAATTTAGGGGTATACAGTGACCCCATCCCATTCACCATACCCATGCACCCCAACGGGTCTAAAAATACATAAATAAAACATGACCACTTACATTAAAACCATGGGAATTCAAGTCAAGTAACAATCCTTCCAAAACCCTCAATGCAAATCAAAATTCATATTCAAATCCTCATGAAATGACCATTTAAACACATTCTTAAAGTAGAACAAATTTAATGGAATAGGTATATGCCTGAAAGTATCACATTTACTTAGAGAAATCACCACTTGGAGGATCTAAATGATGAACCTTGAGAGACCCTAGCTTGTTCTTGACTTAGGGGTTTGAGAAAGTTTAAGAGTGCGTTTGATTATGTTTTTGGATGACAATGGTGTCCCAAAGGGTTTTAAGGTTGTGGGTCTCTATCACAACCCAAGGCTACCCCCTAGTCGCGATAACGGTGCTTATGACCATGAGGGTCACAAGCTATCCCATGAACTGATACATTCTGTAAGCACTGAATAAATAGTAACAAAATACATAAAAAAAAATAAACTGACTTAATACTAAAATCTGAATACTACAAAATACACCAAAGTATGTTTGAAAAACTGATAAAATACTAGAAACCAACTATTTAACAAAAATGTCTAGAAATACTCTAGCAACTAACTGACTGTCTAACTGATTGTCTAAACGTCTAAAAGCCTCTAAATTGACTAAGGAGTTGATAGGATAGACCCCCAACTAACTCTGACTAACTGGATAAAGTGAAAAACTGAAATAACTAAATAATCATAACATGTCCTCGATGGATGAAGACTCACCACTACGGCTGCTGGATTACAGTAAGCTGTCTAACTGCGGTCGAGAAACTATCCGTCCAAACGTATAATATAAGACATGATAGCTCAAAAAAAAGTATGCGGTCACTACTTTGAATGTACTAGTATATGAGATGAGGATAAGTTGATATGCATGGAGTACTATGCATATGAAATAAGAATAAACTGAATAGCATGAGAATACTGAATATGAATGCATAAAAACTGTAATATCTGAGAATGCTAGACTAAGTGTATATCTTTTATGTTATTGATATAATTTGTAATATAAAAAGACTAAAAGCTGTATAACTGAATATCTAAATGTATTACACTTAGTCAAGTAAACCTAAACTAAAGATACACTGAGTACTATATTGAGACTGTAGGAGGTATCGTCTAACCGACATGCCCCAATCTGAGCTAATTGGGGCCCAACTTGTAACTCCAGTTATAAGGGTGTTAGTACCTTGCCACGGGTACTAACTCTGGCTGTATGGATCCAATAATTTGATGTCCCGAAGGACTAGAGAGTTAGTCCTAAACTAGCCGGTGACACCTAAGAGAGTGTCAGTCCTAAACTGGCAGGTGGCATGTCATAATACTATGTTGGCTATGTAGTTTTGGAACTTAGGGATTGCTACTAACGACCAGTCTTAACTTGTGGATGAGCCCTCATCCCTAGGTCCGCTCGGTGCTAAATCCTACTCCCAACTAAAATGACACTGGTACTGAACTGAACTGAACTGAACTCAACTGAATGCTATTACATAACTGATAGTGCTCATCATGAATATAAATATCTGAGTATACTGATAAGATTCATGGATTAACTGTCTGAGTACTTGAAAATCTGAATTCATGTAAAACACGTAATTATCGGGTGTTCACAACCTACCAACACTGAATGGAAGTACTAACAATTCCATAAAAAAGTTTTAAAACCATAATAAAGGATCATTGTTCAAAACCCAAAAGTTAGGTAATTTATCAAACAAATGAGAGTCATGAACTTAAGCATGGGGATAGATAAAGCATGAGAGAATAACATGATCACAAGACTAAAATCATAAATTAGGGATTTAATGTGAAGCTTTCATCATTCAAAATATGAATGGCTCATTCCACTTGAAAACACTCATAAATATAACTTGTAATTGAATTAACAAGAGATTGATGGAGATAGTTCAACTTAAAGATGTAAAACTCATAATTTAAAAACCAAAAGAGGGTAATTGGACTCCATGGGTGAAAATATCCCATAGATGAACATCAACCATACCTTAAGCTTTCAACTTGAGAAGAAAACACCAATCTTGATGCTTTCTTGAAGGTTCTTGAACTTCGGAAACTTGAATTCTTGATTTCTTGGGGAGAAAAGAATCGAATTTGTGTTCTTGGGAAAATGGGAAGAGTTTTCTTGAGAGGTAATTGGAGAAAAAGGGCAAATAATTCCCTAAATAATATCCCAATTTATGTTATGGATGATTAGGGTTGAGGGGAAAAGATCCATTTTCCCCCAACCATTTAAATTCAAAACTGGACATGACAGGCTTACAACGATGCAGTCTAATTCTGGTTGGTCATTTCCCTCACCGCAATGAGTTGAATATGAGAATGGGAATAGGATTACGATGCTGGCTTATTGCAGTAACCCTCTAGTTCCATGATCCAAACATGACCCAAACCTTGTCCAAAAGATCTAAAACTTCTACGAGACATACTTCTTATATCCCCTGGACTGGAATCAACTCAAAAACCAATGTATCCGGGTCGGGAAGGCCAAATTAAAAATTCTCAAAGCTTAGAGGCCTTAAAAATGACTAAGTCCCTAACACTTTGTGAAATTTTTAGGCCTTTAGCCCCTTATGCATGTAACTAGAAGTTGAACAGAGCTAAGAATAATATGGGGTATTCCAATATCTCCCCTTTGGGAACATTCGTCCTCGAACGAGACTAGTTTGATAAAGAGTACTGAACTAAGGTAACTGAGATCACATACTTAACATGCATGATTTTGAACATGATTTCATAACTGAGTCTAAAATATGATACATGAACTGAACTGATTTCGTGAATCCATGCAATGAGATGAGAATGTTTATATAGTTGGAACTGAGAATGGGAAAGAGACAATCCAAGGAAAACTGTTACCTTAACCTGGGTTTGAGTTTGTGGAGTAAAAATGAGGATACTTGGTATGGAAATCTGCTTCTTCTTCCTAAGTAGCTCCCTCAACGGACTAATTCCACCATAGAACTTTAACCAAGGGACCTTCTTTTTTCCTTAGCGTACGAATCTGACGATCAAGGATTTCAACTAGGACTTCCTTAAAAGAAAGGTTATGCTAAACATCCATACTTTGAAATGGAACAAGAACAACTGAATCACCAATTAACCTCTTCAACAGGGAAACATTGAACACCGGATGCACGAATGCCAAATCTGCAGGCAACTTTAGTTCATAAGCTACCTTCCCAAAATGGTTCAAAATTCTATAAGGGACAACATATCGGGGACTGAGCTTCCCCTTCTTGCCAAATATATTCACTCCTTTTATGAGCGAGATTTTCAAACAAACTAAGTCACCAACATCAAACTCAAGGTCTCTTCTTCTCACATCTACATAAGATTTCTGATGGCTTTGGGATGTCTTCAGCCTTTCCCAAATTAACAAAACTTTATCCATTGCCTTAAACACTGAACCTAGCCCTATAAAAGTAGCCTCACCTACCTCAATCCAACTAATAGGAGATCTACCCCCCCCCCCCCCATAGAGAGCCTCAAATAGAGCTATTTGGATACTAGAGTGATAGCTATTATTGTAGGCAAACTAAATCAAAGGTAAGTGGTCATCCTAAATACCTTTAAAATTAATAATACAAGATCTCAATATGTACTCGAAGGTATGAATGATCCTCTCTATCTGACCATCTATCTAAGGATGAAAAGTTGTACGGAGATGAACTTGGGTGTCAAGACCTTCTGAAAAGCCTTCTAAAAATAAGAGGTAAATTGAGTATCTTTATCTGATATGATAGACAAAGGAACTCCATGCAACTTAACCAACTCTCTAATATAAATCCAAGCATAATCCTCAGTTGAATACGAAGTATGAACTAAAAAGAAATGCATTAATTTTATCAATCTATCTATAATCAACAATATCGAATTATGATAACGATGCATACGAGGTAATCTTGTCATAAAGTCTATGTTCACCACCTCCCACTTCCAAGTGGGGATACTGAAATCCTATAATGAACCACTAGGTCTGATTTTCTCAAACTTTACCTGTTGACAATTAAAAGACTTAGCTACAAAATCTATAGTGTCCTTCTTTATACCATTCCACTAATAGATTTCTCGTAAGTGATGGTATATCTTAGTGGATCCTGCATGAATGGAATATCACGCACCATGTGCTTCCACCAATATCCACTACCTCAAACTATCATCACATGGAACACACAACCTCACCTAACAATGAAGCACACCATCTCACCCTTGGGAGAAAACCTCTACTTTCTAATCTCTAACTAATTCCTTCAGCTTAACCAAACTGGGATCCCTATCTTTCTTTTCCTTCACTTCGGGAACCAAATAAGATTCCAAACTATTCTGAACCCATATACTACCTTTAGCTGAATCAACCAACCAAATACCTAATCTAGCAAGTTGATGAACCTCCCTGACTAACTTCTTTTTATCTTTGTCAAAATGAGCAACACTACCCATAGACAATCTACTAAGGGCATCTGCTACTACATTGGCCTTGCCTAGATGATGTAATAGATTCATATCATAATCTTTTAACAACTCAAGCCATATTCTCTAACAAAGATTCAAATCTTTCTACGAGAACACATACTGCAAACTTTGGTGATCCGTGAACATATCAAGATAAACCCCATAAAGATAATCTCTCCAAATTTTCAAGACAAAAACAACAGCTGCTAACTCAAGATAATGGGTAGGATAAATCTTTTCATTGGGTTTAAGCTATATAGAAGAATCAACTATGACCTTACCTCTATTCATAAAAACACTGCTATGACAAACTTTAGAAGCAGCACAGTAAACTATGAATATCTCTGAACCATCTAGCAAGGACAGGATTGGGGCTAAGTTGAGTTGAGTCTTCAACTCTTGAAAACTCTTCTCACATGAATCTGACCACTAAAATTTGACTTTTTTCTAAGTCAGTCGAGACATAGGGGATCCAATAAAAGAAACCCTTCAACAAACCATCTATAATAGCCAGCCAAATCCAAGAAACTCCAGATATCTGATGGAGAGATAGGTCTGGGCCAGTTTGTCACTACTTCATTCTTTTGATGGTCAACTCTAATACCATCCCTAAATATAATATAGCCAATAAGAGCTACTGATCTTATCCAAAATTCACACTTACTGAATTTGGCAAAAAACTAATGAGCTCTAAGGGTCCATAACACAATTCTCAGATGGTCTGCATGTTCATTTTTAGTACGGGAATAGACAAGAATATCATCATTAAAGACTATGACGAACATATCCAAGTACTTCTTGAACACTTTGTTCATCAAGTCCATGAAAATTGTAGGGGAATTCGTTAGCCCAAAATATATAACTAGAAATTCAAAGTGACCGTATCGAGTTTTAAAGGTTGTGTTTGGAATGTCACATTCTCTAACTCTAAGCTAATGATAGCCAGATCCGAGGTCTATCTTAGATAAATGACTAATATCCTGATATTGGTCGAATAAATCATCAATCTTGGGGAGTGGATATTTTTTCTTGATTATGACTTTGTTCAATTGACTATAATCGATGAATATTCTTAGATAACCATCTTTCTTACGCATGAACAAGACTGGAGCACCCCATGGGGAAACACTAGGCCTGATGAAACCACTATTTAGGAGATCTTTTAACTACTCTTTCAACTCCTTATACTCAACTGGAGCCATTCTGTAGGTGGATTATAGATAGGTTGGGTATCTGAAAGAAGATCTATTCTGAAGTCAATTTCCCTTTCGGGAGGAACTCTGGGAAGATCTTCAAGGAACACATTTGGAAATTTCCTTACTACTAAAACTGACAGAAGACTAGGAGTCTGAGAAGTACAGTCTTTGACTCAAACAAGATGGTACCTGCACCCCTAAGATATCATTTTTCTTTCCTTAAGATAAGAAACAATTTGGCCCCTAAGCACTAATGTACTACCCCTCCGTTTAATAATTGGTTCATTGGGAAACTAAAACTGAACAACTCTATTTATGCAATCCACTGAGGTATAGCATGAATGGAGCCAATCTATGCCAAGGATGACATCGAAATCAGTCATCTCTAACTTTATAAGATCTACTAAAGTGATTTTCTGAGATATTGTAATTGGGAAATTTCTGTATAACCCTCTAGCTACAATAGATTTATCCACTGGGGTAGACACTGAGAAAGACTCTTCTAATATTTCTAGACTAGCACCAAAATTGGCAGCAATATAGGGGGTTACAAAAGATAGCTAAGCTCCTGGGTCTAATAAAACATACACATGAAGATAAAAAACCTATAATGTAACCGTAACCATATCAGGAGAACTTTCCTAATAATTTCATGACTGGAATGCATACAATCTATTTTGGCGCTGACCATTAGTTGCACTGGAGGTGGCAACTTGTTGAGTCTAGCGGCCTGCTGGAGCTGATGACAAATTAGACTGGCCCTATTGGCGCAGATCCTTTCCCCTCTGAGAAACTATGGGACACTCCCTGACATCACTACCATCCTTACACACACCCTAATAATTCTTACTGTATTTTCTGCATAGAAGATTAGTACGACTACTGTTCATACTACCCTATGAATTGGATCCTAATGCTCTATCCCGACTGTCATTCCAAAAATTTGGCACTAGAGCACTATCCGAAGACGGATTTAGGGCTAATAATTTCTGACAGAACTGAGAATAGTTACCACCCTCTGACCTCGGTTGAGAAAAAATTAAACTACCTGTTTTTGCCCTCTTATTCTCCCTTTCTTTCTCCTTAAGCTTCCCTTCCTCAAATATTCTAAGCATGAAACATAAGCCTAGATAGGTACATCTCCTTAATCAACATAGCAGTATGACTCTCCTTGACCACACTATCAGATACACCAAAAACAAACTTACTTAATCTAGACCTATTATCAACCACCATCGAAGGAGCATACCTCGCTAACTTAGTGAACTTATATGAGTATTCCTTCACACTCATATTACCTTGTTTCAAATTGATGAACTCCTCTATCTTAGCTTCCCTAAAATATAAAGGAAAGAACCTATCTAAGAAAGTCATGGAAAAATCCTCCCACTCAACAGGCCCTGCCTCAACACCCCTATCCTCCTTCCACTACTTAAACTAGGTGTGTGCGACATCCTATAACTGGTATGCAACCAACTCCTCACTCTCACTCGAAGTGAAACCCATGATATCTGTTACTTTTTGAACCATATCAAGAAAATCCTGCGGATCCTCCTCAGACTTAGATCTTGAAAACAAAGCAGGATTCATTCGGGTAAAATCTCGAATCCTAGTTATAGTTGTATTTTCCACTAGATTAGATAGGGAAAGAGCCTACTGAATATTTTGAGAAACTATTGAGTTATCTAAGTTAGGGAAAGTATCTCTAAATTTGGCGTGAGAGACACGCTCATTTAAGGGATCTTCCTAAATAAGTGGTGGTCCAAAATAGTTCCCATACCTTCTTCCATTGTTTCTTTTGAGAGGCATTATCTGTAAATGGAACAAAGAAAGAGTTAGAAAGATATTTTAAATAATTTTTATGCTCATTCACATGATATAAATCCTAAATGAAGGGAAAATTTTCCTAAAATATCTCGTAGCCTCTTGTCCATAAGTGTGGCGCGCTTCACACCCATGCACAAGACTCTACTCAACCCGGGTTTTGGACTAACTAGGACACTTTAAAACATTAGGATCTAATACCAAGTTTTGTCAAGACCCAAGGCTACCCTCTAGTCGCGACAACAATGCTTACCACCATGAGGGACACAAGCTAACCAATGAACTAATACCTACTGTGAGCACTGAATAAATAATAACAAAATACATAAGTGGAAAATAAATTGGCATAGCACTAAAATATGAATACTGCAAAATGCATCAAGGTATATCTGATAACTGATAAAAATCCTAGAAACCAACTATTTAACCAAAATATCTAGCAATACTAAAGCAACTGACTGACTATCTAACTGATTGTTTGAATGTCTGAAAGCCTCTTAAATAACTGAGAAGTTGATGGGACAGACCCCCCAACTAATTCTGATGGACTATATAAAGTGAAATACTAAAATAACTAAATAATCATAATATGTCCTCGATGGATGAGGACTCACCACTATAGCTGCAGGATCACACTAAGTTTTCTAACTGTGATTGGGAAATTATGTGTATGAACCTATGATATAATACATCATAGCACAAAGACGAGTGTGCAATCAGTACTTTGAAAGTACTGGTATATGAGAAATAGATAAATTGATATGCATAGGGTACTGTGCATATCAAATAAGAACTAATTAATAATATGAGAACACTGAACATGAATATATTAAAATTGTAATATCTAAGAATGCAAGACAAAGTATAAATCGATTATATTACTGAGATAATCTATAATTTGAAAGACTGGAAGCTTTAAAACTGAGTATCTAAAAGTCTGTACACTTAGTCAAGAAAACCTAAGCTGAAGATACATTGAGTATTGTACTGAGACTGTGGGAGGTATTATCTAACCAACATGCCCCCATTTGAGCTAATTGGGGTCCAACCATTACTCCTAGTTCGAATGGTGTCAGTACCATGCCATGGGTACTAACACTGGCTATGTTGATCCACTAATCTGATGTCCCAAAGGACTAGGGAGTCACACCTAAACTGGTGGGTGACCCCTAAGAGAGTGTTTGTCCTAAACTGGTGGGTGACATCTCATAATCCTATGCCGGCTACATAGTTTTGGAACTTCAGGACTACTACTAAGGACCCAGTCTTAACTGGCGGGAAAGAACTCATCCCTAGGTTTGCTCAATGCTAAATGCTACTCCCAACTGAACTAACACCGGTATTAAACTGAACTAAACTCAACTGAATATTATTACACAACTAATAGTGCTCATCATAAATATGAATATCTGAGTCTATTGATAACATTCATGGATTAACTGTTTGAGTACTTAAAAAGCTAAATTCAAGTAAAACACATAAGTATCGGGTGTTCACAACACACCAACACTAAATGGAAGTACTGACAATGCCATATAAAATATTTAAAACAATAATAGGGGATCATTATTCAAAACCCAAAACTTAGGCAATTCATCAAACATATAAGAGTCATGAACTTAAGCATAGGGATAGATAAAACATCCGAAAATAACATGATCACAAGACTTAATAATAAATTAGGAATTTAACGTGAAGCTTTCAATATTAAAAACATCCAATGACTCATTCCACTTGAAAGCACTCATAAACATAACTTGTAATAGAATTAAGAAGAGATTCATGGAGATAGTTCAACTTTAACCTTTTAATACTAATAATTTAACAACTCAAAAAGGGTTCTTGGACTCCATGGGTGAAAGGAGCCCATGGATTAACATTACACATACCTTAAGCTTTTAACTTAAGAAAAAACACCAATCTTGATGCTTTCTTGAAGGTTCTTGAACTTGGAAAACTTGAATTCTTGATTTATTGGGGATAAAGGAATTGAATTTGTTTCCTTGGGGAAAAGACGGGGTTCTCTTAGAGGCAATTGGAGAAGAATGGAAAATAGTGCCCTAAATTATGTCCCAATTCATATTATGGATAATTTGGGTTGAGAGAAAAAGACCTAACTGCACTTCAACCATTTAAATTTAAAACTGGGCGTGACAGGCTTACCGCGATGAGGTCTAATCATGGTTGGTCATTTTCTTTACCGTGACGTGGTGAATATGAGAAAGGGGATAGCGCCGTGACGCAGGCTTATTGTGGTAACCCTCTGGTTCTATAATCCAAACATACCCAAAACCATGTCTAAAAAATGTTAAACTTCTCTGAGACATACTTGTTACATACCTGAACATGAATCAACTAAACAACCAAAATCTCGGGGTCAAAAAGACCAAATTAAAAATCCTTAATAGTTAAGATTCCTTAAAAATGATGAAGTACCCAACAGTTAGTGAAATTTTTAGGCCTTAAGACCCTTATGCATACAACTAAAAGCTGGATTAATCTAAAAATAATATAGGGTATTACAATCAAAATTGTGGAAAAGGAGAAATGTTCAAAGTACCCTAAATAAAACTCTAAAAAATTGTCATCTAGTCGTTATGGATCACCTTACGGCTCTTAATGACTGACTACAAGTCATCCCCTGCACTTATAGTCTGGTAGGTGTCCCAAGTCATCCCCACTGTTAACCCTATGAATCATACCATATGACACATACATGGACCTTATGACTCATAAGGTCCTAGTCATAACCATAATTGTGCCATTGGGCACCTACACTAGTTTGACTACAGAAAGCACCCCATTAGTCGTAAAGTATCATTACGACTCATGACATCCCAGTCATAGTCACAATAGAAAACATGGGCAACCTTTACTGGTTACCCTGTGACTCGAGCCCTGCGATCCATAAGGAGACTTTACTACTCATTAGATGAGCTGTACTCTGAGTAGTGAGCTCCAAACTCAAGAAATTTTACAAGAAAAAATTTGGGGTGTTACAGTATTGGAACAATTAAAGAAGACGTTTACTGATAATGTGGTTGGTGGATCTATTTATAAATAATATTACAATTTTATGATGGCTTTGTTACATTAAGTGACTAAGAAAAGTAGAGGTTTGCACACAAGAGATACCGAGGTGGCCATGGGGGCTTATTTTACATCTTTTATAAGCCAAGAAAAGAGGAACAAGTATGAGTAAAGAAATAAGAATATGGCTAAAGTAATGACTCAACTTGACCTTTTAACCAAGCATGTTATGGGAGCTTCTACTAAGATGGTTGTTCTAAGTGAGTTAAAGCTTATGATGATGAGAAAATGGATTCTCTTGATTAAATGATCATAACTTTCCACCCGTGTATTGGATTAAGGAGAAATTGGTATCATTGGAAAGCTAATTCAATTACCTACAATTTCGTGGGTCTTGATCTGAAAAATTTCACATATATAAAAATTTATACACGTTCAAAGTTGACCCTTGTAGAATCGAATACCAAAATTTGGCCGAATCAAAGGCTTTAGCTCAACTTTGTTCTAAGTGATTCCTATGAATATTTTTCATCTCATTAGCACTTCACACTCTAGGATTAAGATCAGGACACATATGTTCAATTATAAACAAAGAACTGAAACAACAACTTCACCACAACGTGATTGGGACTAATGCCGTGTCGCGGGCCTATCATGGTGACCCACTGATTCTATGATCCAAACATGACCCAAACCTTTTTCAAAAATCCAAAACTCCTATGAGACATACTTTTTACATCCCTAAACGTGAATTAACTCAAAAACTAACATCTCAGGGTTGGAAAGACCGAAATGAAAATCCTCAAAGTTTAGAGGTCTTGAAAATGGTTGTATCCCCAACATTTAGTGAAAATTTCAAGCCTTAAGCCCCATAAGCATGCAACTAAGAGATGAATCAAGATTAGATTAGTATGGGGTATTACAAAAATAAACAAGTCAAAACTTACCACATAGCACATATATGTTTAAACGTAATAAATATAAAAATAAAAGTATTCTAGAATGAAGACTAAGACTAGGCATAAGGGTTTGAGCTCCTAACACATGAAACGTATGATAGAAATAGAATATGATGCTAAATTTGAAATTTTGATTGTAAAAAAGATAAGAAGACAGGAAATGAACAAGGTCGACTTTAGTTGAACATCATATCAGTTGATTAAAAAAATCTCATCACATTGTTAACCCATCTAACTCCATAAAAAAATAGAGAAATAGGGAAAAAGAAAACTTTAATATGATGAGACCAACTCATTAAATGAGTGCCTACGTATTCCTCATATAGGGGTATCAGGTCTAACGTAGTCCAAATTACATAAGTAAGGTAAACATGAAAGAGAACTACAAATTGTAAAACTTGAAGAAATTTTAAATATTTTAGGGCCTGGATCGGAGAATCAACATGATATCCTCTTCACAATTATCAACAAGTGTAAGTCAAGCTTAAGAAATCAATCAGCATCAGAATTTGACCCCATCATATTTATCACCTTGGTATCAATCAACTTATGAATCATGTTCTTCAAGGAAAAGCATGCCCTAGCAAGATGTCCTATTATACCAGAATGATAAGCACTAATTTGATCAGGACTATACCATCAAGACTTAGTATCATAAGGTACGACAATAGTGGGCATGATGTAACCTGCTTCTTTGAGTCGTTCATACAACTTTTATTTGGGTTCACCTAGAGAAGTGTACTATTTTGGTGGATTTTTCTAATACTCATGTTGAGGTCTGGTGGATAGATTGGATCATTGATTTGTGGGTGGATTTTGATAAGAAACTGGAATGTAGTTTCATTGTGAAGCAATAGATGGATATGGGTACCAAAAAGTTTGAGGAGGAGGTTTTGTGAAGTATTATGGATAATCAGTTTAGACATAATTGGAGGTTGGAATGATTTCTGGAGCTGGGTGCCATATCAGTTCAGGGTGGGGTTTTTTTACTATTCTCCCATTTACTATCAAGTTTTCTATTTCTTTTAGAAATTTGCGGTATTCATCAGTGTCATGCTAGGCATGTCGGAATGAAATGAACAATGCTCTTTGTGAATCAAAGAAAGAACTTGAAGGGAAATAGAAAGCAACAAGATTTCACTGTAGAATACCATCTAACTTCAGCATTTCAAAGGTAATTGACAGTGGTTCATCAAAGAGAGTCGTAGCTTGGTGTTTGCTTGCTTTAGGCTTTATAGATTTTGATATCTCATCAATGATCGTCTTTCCCTTAACCTTGAATTATGGCTCGACCAGATCAGTCTCGACTATGAGCTTCCTAGTTAGCTTATTGTCAAACTGCCTAATAAAGTCACTTGCCAAATTATCCCAAAAGACCTACTTTCTAGTATTTTTTCTGCGTACCATATCAATGCAAGACTAGTTAGGGAACTGATAAAAAGCGTCATCTTAAGACCATCACTTTTCCCTATTACTGCTAGTTTGTCAAGGTAGGCCTTTAAATGGGAATGAGGGTTTCTAGACCCATCATATAATGGAAAATTTAAGTCCTCAATTTTATCCTTGTCTTCATCCCTTGATTTGGATAACATATCTATTTTGGGTTGTTGAGAAGGCGTCGCCTTTTGGTTAGAAACCTATCCTTCCATCTCTTTCTTCTTGCTTATATTTATCAACCCCCTAAATGCTTTTGGAAGTGCAGTTGAATATAAATTTGGAAACACATGTGTATCATAATCAGGCATAGGTAAAGTTTTCAATATAAGGGACTGCATGGTGTAGATGGGAGTGTTGAAGCCCATTTCAGATAAGGGCTCTGAAAAATCTAGCAGCCCTTAATTATCTTTATTCTTCTTTCCATCCTTCTGATGCTCGAAATAACTTTGTTCTAATGCAACCCCAAACTCTCATGCTCAGCTTTACTATTGACAAGATTGATAAACATTGCATGACTGGACATTTTTAATGTTCAACTTCAGTCAGCCTTAGAAGAAAGGACTTATGATTATTGAAGAAATATAGAATGAATGTCCCATTAATAACGAGTTATGTTCATTTGGAGTGAATAGAAGTTATGAGAGCTTCTACATAACTAAGAGGTTTTGAAAGCTATAGTATGACATGAATATGACAATACGAAAAGGATCATGTGGGACAATAGTATGTAAACTCTGAGAGCATTAACAAGAAGATGTCCTAAAATAATGAGTTGCACTAAGAGATTATGGATGAGACTAAAATCCTTTATCAAAGCAATAGCTGAGCCTAGGGATGATTAATATAATAACTGATGAGTCAGGGGGATAAATTAAGGAAAGATTTGAATAGGCCCTAAGAATGTATTGTAGGGTCCTAACATGACAAGAGTTTTAAGAGTAAAGAATTCTAATATAAGAAACACTAAGAGTAAGGAGCGACTAATCCAAGAATGAAAATAACAAGATAGATAAGATTCAATACATACATAGATATGCTTCACATAGAAAATAATATTATGCGTCCTTTTGGGGTCGTGATCCCCTTTGGACTTTTTAATGAGGTTAACATTCAATGCATCGAGGGTGCCAACGCATCCTAGGTTGAATGAGACATATTCCTTAATAAAAGAAATAAGCAACGCTAATCAAGAGTGGTTTAATGATATGGTTCCCTCAAGCAGACGATTTGATTGTGGTAAAGCTTGTGACTATCAACACACCAATAATCGACCGATCCATAAGGAATTTTCCAAAGGGTATTTTAGAAAATAACCTTTATGCAACCACAGAACTATTTGTAAAAGAAAAATAAAAGAGGTTCTAAGTGGACGAGAGTATGAGTGGAATGACAATTATATAAACGGTAACCCATAGCACATGAGAAGAAATACATTGATATATTCAACAACATAAAAAGAAAATAAATATGAAAAATAAGATAACATATAATCAGGTAACAACAAAAAGTGGGAAGGGAGATAGCCATGGAGAGATATGTAAAAACACATAAAGGGAAAGGGGAAAGGACTAACATGTAGAAAATTAATCATGAAGTTAAGCAAACAAATTTACGAAAAAATAAAAATATTAAAAATAAAATTTAGACAAATAATAGAATCCTACATAAAACACAAACTCGAAATGGTTAGAACCTAAGTATCCCTAGCAGAGTCTCTATTCTATCGTGATGTATTTTTCTTTTGAAAAATGGAATTCGACGAGACAACTCTTTTTGGGATTATTTAAGGAGTAAAGGGTCGCCACTTAACAAATTAAGGTGCGTTAGGGCACCAATCTGGGTTAATTACGAACTGATTTTATTTTTAGTCTTAGTTCACTAAAAATTCAGGTAAGGATTCAAATCACCTTGAAAGTAAGGTGTTAGGCACCTTTCGAGGTCCACAAAGGTGATTCTTGACCGAATTCTTATTTTACGTGGGGATTCTATGTGATAAACAAATGTTAATTATTTTTTTTAACTTAAGTGCTGATAAGTGATAAAATATGAATAAACAAGGCATGAATTTATTTATTTTAACTATCAATTTCCTAAGTAATAAAATCAATGAAATATATAAATAAGAAAAGCGAGGAGAGAGAATGTCCATAATTTATGACAATAAACTTATAGTAAATTAAAGAGCCTAAACTACCCCAAGCAAATAAACATATAAAATAAATTAAAGAGAAAGACAACGAGTATAGAGGATCAAACAAAGGAGTTATTTTTTTTATCCAGATCAGGACCCAACTTGTTAATCATCACCCAGCCCATTAACCAACAGCTGAATTGTAAATAAATGACAGTGTTGTGTATCACATTGTCGAATTATACATGGGTAATATCATCTTCAAATATTTATTCACCCACACCTAAGCTGGTTATCAAATCTAAAAGTGCTCTAAAAGAAAGGATAAAACTAACGCCTCTAAAATGCCTATCATTCCAACCTATCGTCCAAGAGGCATTGGACTTTTCTATTTTATTGGAGATCTAGACAAATAAAGATAGGTTTTCTAGTAGACTCAAAATGCGTAAAACACATAGAACATAGAGTAGCATGCAATAGTCTCAAATAAGCCTCTTGGTTAATTGAAAGTTGGCTAAGGTGATAAGCATGCTATGACAAACAATTACTGATACATTAAACCTATAGACATGATATCTAAGTGTTGATCAAGTGCTTAGTATGGCGACAGAAAACTAGTATCCACTTCAAAACAAGATGTTGTAAATTTGTTAAAAGACATGTCGAAGTTAAATAAACGTAAAAGAATGATAGCCGTTAATTGTATTATGTAAAAGATAGTTAAACATGTTGTAAATTCGCAAAAATTCTAGAAATTAATTTTGGAGCGTTTGAAAATTATTTTATATGATAAAATGTGATTTAACATACTGAAAATTACCTTTTAGATGCTGCAAATTTAGTTAATATGCTAGAAATTCTTTTACTATGCTGAAAATTAATTAAACATGCAGAAAAATAAATATAAATGCTGAAAAGTAGTTATAGTGCAAATTCATTTTAATATGTTGAAAATATTATTTAAAATGCTAAAAATGTCATTCATATGTTGAAAATTAAAATATAATTGTTGAGAACGTTATTTAAATGATGAAAATGTCATTTATAATATGCCCAAAACTTTGTTAAACATGCCCAAAGTAAATGAACACGTTGTAAATTAAGTTGGCATATTCAAACGTAATTTAATAAGGCAAAAGTTAATAACTCCTAAAAGAAGGATTTCTAGGCGACAAAATAAATTTATTGTTGATCCTACGTTGTGGTTTGCCTAAGTGATTCATATAAGCATATAAAAGAACATAAACACCACCCCCAAGTAGTCCCCATAATTTATTATTAAATCCATATAGCATGTATACAATCAATAATTATAACCCAAATGAAAGCGAGAAAGGGATAAAAATCATGAATAATTTAAACAATCCTTCTAATTCCCCGGTGACTCTTCATCCATCTCGAATGCTCAATGGCCTCTATCAAAACAAAACAAGCACCTCCAAAAGCATACCAAAAAACAAATACCTAACAATCATATTGTGATCAACAAGCATGCGAAGATACCAAAAAATTCACCAATAACACTTAAAAGGGATTTAGAAACATTTATAACTAACAGAAAATAATAAAATATGTCATCTAATAAAACTAACCAGTTTTTTTGTAGCAAATAAAATAATTAAAGAAAGACCAAATATAAACACTTTGAATCAAATACTCAGTAATTGCAATAAGTGAAATGCCGATCCGAAGCTCTTTTGTGCAGTGTAAGCCGAGAGAAACAACTTAGAATATTTGTTCTTTTTCCGTGTGAAACAAAAGACAATTTAAGATCTTTCTTTGTCAATAATAGATGAAAAGGTGTCCCAACACTGAAAGAAGAATGTGTTTATATATGCCAAATGATGTGAACCACCACAAAAACTAAAAGGGAAGAAAATATTTCACAAATCAGTTAAGGAAAAATCTTTTCCTTAAACAAATGAAGGAACCAATTAAGAGAAGAAATCATATTCAGGTTACCATAATTACACACGTATTGATCAAATAAAAAGGAACATTAATCAATTACAACACAAGAGATATCCGATTTTGTACAAGGCTGGCTATATTTACCATATATAGTCATGTACCAAGCTGTCTCAATTTCAAAATTCAAAAAGGATGACTAGTCAAGAGAAATTGTAATCAATCACAGAATTAAAGATTTTTCTTTCCTTCAAAAAATGGAATGAATCAATTACGGATATATAAATAGGCAATCATCTATCCAAACTTAAGAAAGAAAGGAAGCCACTAAAAAAATCACAAATCAAGAAAAATTTATCAAATTTGAGTCCCAATTTTTTTCGTAAAAAAAAAGCTACGAGTCAAAGCTATCTTAGTCAGTAATAGAATATTGAGTTTTCAAGTATGATAGCATAGATGATCAAAGAAATACAAATCACAAAAGGTTTTAATAAAATGGTTAATCAAACTAAACCAATTTCAGATTGCAAAATGTATCAAAAACATAAAAAGTAAAAGAGGTTTTTTTAGAGATAAAATAACACATGGGATTAAACATGGGATGGGTTCGCCATCCCAAGAACCCAACGAATTTTTGGTGAAATTTGACCAGAGCAAGCGACGGCAAGGCAGCCGGAGGGGTTTTCCCTCTGTTGCCATTTGGTCAGATAAGAGACAAAAAATGGGTGAAGGAATGGAGAATCGGTAGCTGCATAGATGTTGTGCTGCGGCGACTGGTGGCATTGAAGAGGGATAATCATGGTAACAACAATTGTTTGGTGTAGACTTCACTGAGAGAGAGTGAAAGAAGGGATAAAAAAGGGTGGCTGACAGCTTGGCTAGTTTCACCGGCAGCAGTTAAGCCGCAGCGAGAGATGGTGGAATCTTCAGTGGGGAGAAAGTTACGTAGCCGGTGAATTTTATGATAAATTCAATGGACTAGTGGAGTGGTGGTGGTCGACGGTTAGGTTTAGAGTGAGAAGATGAGAGAAGAAGGAGACAAGGAATGGGGGTTGCAAATGTAAATGGGGAGAAATAGTTAGGGTTTGGGTGATTAGGTTTAAATGGAAAGAATAGATTGTGGTGATCTCAGTCGTTCGATCAACTTTAATCAATGACTGAGATTAAGGCATTTTAAAAATAGGCCAGAAATTAAAACTTAAATGTGGATCAAAATTGATATTTAATTTTGGCTAAAATTGATACAAATTGAAATAAAATGGCTAAAAGTTAAACTCAAGAAGTGAAAATTGGATGAAAGTGGCTGCTAATTTAATGATAATAATACTAATAATAGCAGTAGTAGTAGTAAAACTAATAATAATAATAACAACAACAATAATAATGATAAACAAATTTTTTATTATAATCAGACCATGTAAAAATAATGTTTCGTAACCCATTATTTGATGTCATACAAAATTCTACCTTTAAAAAATGCTATAAATAAAATAATAATTATAAATAACAATAACAACAACAATAATGATGATAATAGTAATAATAATAAAATTATAATAAGACCAAATGTTTTAAAATCATGAGTGTGAACGTTAAATAAAATATTATCAATTACCTGAAATGTTATGTTTTAACAATTTATAAGTAAATATGAAAAATGATAATGTAAAATTTATAAAAATAAATTGTATATTTTCGAATTTTGAATGTAACACATCAAAATTTTATTTGATACTAATATAATGCGTAATATAATATATATATATATATATATATATATATATATATATATATTTAAAATTAATAAATTTGATAAAATAGAATCCTTAGACAAGCATTGGGAAGTCAAAATTAGGTGTCAACAAGTATGATTTCATGTGTGGTGAGATTTTTGAATAATTCTTGCTCATATGTATAGTCTAGAACTTGCCTCGAGTAAATTCAAAGCAAAATACTAGGCAAGCTTGGTTCGGAGGATGACCCGAGGTCATTTTTGACGTGTCACATAACCAAATTCCCACCTTAATATTGTTCTCTAGCTAACCCCTTTGAGCCTTTTGCCCATATTCTTTATTTTTTGTAATGATAACTTTGCTCAAACACCTAAACCCTTTTGAAAATTATCTATTTTGGCACTTAACCTCCTTTGATGCATTACATTAAGTCTAAATAATGAATTATTGGTTAAAGCCTAAGTTTTGGGGGTTGTGTATTTAGGAGAATATTATAAGGACGGTTCAAACTCTAAGTTTGGGGGAAGAGTGTGATATGCTAAGATGATCCCAAAAACAAAGGTATGTGTAAGGTTTTTGAACCATATGCTTAAGAGACAAGAGATTTGTTTGATGATAAAGTTGAATAGCCTAGCCCATAGAATTTTAACAATATTTAGAAAAATAAGGGGCTAAGAAGATCTTAAAGTTAGAAAGTCTCTTGAAAAAGTCAAAGAAGTGAAGAAAGAAAATCGTGGATTGAATTTTTTTGGTATTTTCAAAGCTAAGGGTTAAGGGAAATAAAAGAAATAGTTTGAAAGAGAATATGGTGGATAGTTTAAAAATTTTAGGGTAGAATGGGATAAGAAATTGCGTTGAAGGAGTTCTTTTAGCTATTTAAGCTATATATATTCCTTCCCGCACCTTAACCCTTCATCTAGACCCACAAAACCTTAGCGATTTCAAACTAGGTAAGTCTACATTAGTGGCAAAAAACACAAAGGGTAAGCCTATGGTTGTATACATTGTACTTAATCTTTTTTGCCTGAGTGAGGGTGAATTCTTGTATTATTTGATCTTCATTATGAATTTAAATATCTTGTGTGTGTGGATCTAACTCTTACATATAGGTGACATCGATACCTTGGGGTATAAGGTAAAGCCTTACTCTCAGTTTGGGTAAATAGGTATGGTAATTTATATTATGAATACTGAGATGATCTTTGAAGATTTGGTGTCACCTCTTGAAATGATTTGTTAATTTGAAAGGTTCATTTGATAGAAACTTGCACCCTTGCTTTCTAGTATGTGCTTATTTAAAAATTTTACTTTAATTGTTGCCATGACATGTTTGAGAAGTCTCTGTAGAGCTTTATTCCCTTAATATAGCTTTTTTTGGGTGGATTTGAGTTATAAATACCCTATATTATTTGAATTATTCTTGGTTTCTTGAAGACAAGCAATATTTGTAGTTTGGAGGGTTGATATGTCGTCAATTTAACAGTGTGCTATCACCTTTTAAGCTTTATTATCATGCTTTCCCATTGATTGGATTTTAATATCATACTTAATGCCCATTTGTATAGGTAAACGTTGAAAAGAGAAGATAAGAAAACTTCTCAAGTTAACAAGAGGTCAAATATAAAAGAAAAGAGCGCTAAAGGCCACATGGGTGTATCAGTAATCCACTCGTGTAAGCAAATGGCCAAAATGACCAAAAAAACATATTTTCTCCTAATATGCCATGGATCCACTTTGCATATGGAATCTACATTTGGTATTATGATACCACATGATAATTACTTAACTTATGACTTCTTCATTGATGATTGGGAATATGTGAAAAGTTTTTTAGTTAGGCTTTAATGGGGGTTGTGTAGCTATGCCATAAAAGTAGAGGTCTCGAGGGGCCACTACTAGAAACCACGGTTGTTGACATGGGGGTCTAAATAACTGAAGGGTTTGAGTCCCCCATGTTATATAACTGAGTGCTTAAGTCACACTTAATATATGCTGGGAGGTTTGAGTCCTCCATAGTGCATATACATATATGATTATTCTCTAGTTCATGTGGTCATACACACTAGGGTCCTTTCAGCTAGGGGAAAGTTGGACCCATATAGCTCATGGGTGTCTTATTATGATTGTTATGCTATACAGTCCAAGATAAAGATTTTAAAGTACACAATAAGCCTTATACCCTATCCAGACATTATATATATATATATACACACATATATGATTGTGTATAATGGATTATTGATGAATTTTGAACCGTTGATCATGGCATTATTTTACCCTTTACCCCTTAGTTACATGCTAGTTCTTATCCTACTAACCATCTTTGTATGTTTTATCCCCATGCAATGCAGGGTCCGAAGGAAATCCTACTTTTTCTATGCAATGTTAGGTGGATCGGTTTGTTCATCAGTCATTTACAGTAAAGTGGTGAGCTTTCATTCTCTAGAAGACTTGATAATTCCATTAGTTTCCTTCCATGAATTAGAATTAAAGACTTCACATTAACATTTTCATTGTCATTGTCATTGTCAGAGTCGATGGCATTCCCTACATAGGTTGTTTGATAGTATAGAGGTTTGTGGATTACTATGGACGGTTATGGTTGTTGAAACTCATACACTTTTGAGTTACTACTTACTCTATCTTGTTATATGTTTAGAACTCATTTGTTGGCATGTGTTTGTGTGTGTTCTGTATGGTAAGGCAAAGGGGGTGGTCTCTGGTCCTTAGCGTACTTGAGATGCTCATCAAGGCCAGGCCCTAGTTTAGGTTATGACAAAGATAATATCAGAAACCAGGTTTGGTGTCATTGGGTGTTCCCAAAGTCGTGTTGAGTAGAGTCTCTTTTATGGGTATGTAGCGTGCCTAACTTATAAAGGAGAGGCTATAAGGCATCAAGGAACGTTTCCCCTTTTATTGTTATCTAAATATGGGCTATAGATTCTAAGGTCTTAAATCTCCTATACTACCTATTTTTTCATATTTTAGATCATGCCTCACATAAAATCTGACGCACGTAGAAACTCTTCTTTCCTATTTGAGGATAATATCAGCCAGTTCATGAGACTTAAACCTTCAATTTTCACTGGTTCTAAGATTGAGGATGATTCTTAAGAATTCATTGATGAAATAAAATGATTTTCTTAGTAATGCATTCTTCTAACTCAAAAGGTGTGGACTTTGATGAATATCAGGTAAAGGATGTGGCACATCAGTGGTATAAAGAGTGGGATCAGTCGAGAGGTGATGAAGCTAAAGTTAACTTATGGGATGATTTTTTTAGTACCTTCCTTGATTGTTTCTTTCCTCAGGAGTTAAGGGAAGGAAAGGTCGAGGAGTTTGTGTATATGAGGTAGGGCAGGATGATTGTTAAGGAGTATACCTTGAAGTTTCACCAGTTATCCCACTATGCTCCTGAGTTAGTATCTTCAATGAGAGAGAGGATGAAAAAGTATGCTTCTGGGTTGTCCCATGACTTGGTGTTGGAATGCAAGGCCGCCTTGTTAAACAATGACATGGATATTTCTTGTTTTGGTATTCAAAATAGGGTAGAGGTCAGAAAAATAGTGGTGGTGATAGCAGGAAGTGGTCTAGGAAGAAGACCTAGGGAAATTCTAGTTTTTATTACACAGATAATGCTCCATATCCTAATCCATTTGGTGATCATCATTTCCAGAATATTAATGGTCCTAGGACACAAGATTCCCAATCTTAGGCTAGTAGATTTCAGACAGTCCAATCTTATCCCTCTTGCTATTTTTGTGGGTAGGTGCATCATAGATTTACTTAGGAAAGGAGATATAAGTTCTTTAAGTGTGGTTAATTATGCCATATATAGTGGGATTATCCCTCAGTTAGGGTTACTACTAGGTCTAATAAGATCCCAGTTGCTGCTTCTTTAGCTCCTACACTGAAGGGTGCTATCACTGGCTCCGACAATGGTCAAAATTGCCTTTATGCTTTTGCCACTTGTCAGGAATCCAAGGCATCTCCAGATGTTTTCACTGTTACATATAAATCTTTTCCCGTGATGTGTATTGTTGGCTTGATTTTGGGTCTACTCTTTCTTTTGTGACCCCATATGTGGCTATTCCTTTTGACTTTAGTTCTAAGAGTATTTCAAACATTTTTTTTGTGTCCACCTTGATAGATGATTCTATGCTTTCTAGAAGAGTTTAGTAGGGTTATGTGATATCTATCTATGGTAGAGAGACCTTGTTAGACTTGATAAAATTAGATATAGTCGACTTTGATGTTATTCATAGGATGGATTGGTTCCATATGTATTATGCCTCTCTAGATGTCGGACCCCGAGGGTCAGTTTCAAATTCCCAAATGAGTCAGCGATTGACTAGGAAGGTAGTTCCCTAGTGCCTAAAAGAAGGTTTATTTCGTATCTTAGAGCCCGAAGGTTGATCTCCATGTTGTGTCTATACCATTTAGTGCATGTTAATGATTCTAGTTCTAAGGGTCTTTTATTGAAATCTGTCCCTGTGGTCTGTGTATTTCTTAAAGTGTTCCTTAATGATCTTCCTAGTGTTTCTCCCGATAGGAAAATTGATTTTAGGATTGATCTTGTTCCAGACTTTTATCCTATATCTATCTCTCCTATAGAATGGCTCTGGCTGAGTTAAAAAAACTTCAGAAGTAGTTGAAAGATCTCCTTGATAAGGGTTTTATTCATCCTAGTGTTTCCCTGTGGGGTGCTTCTATGCTCTTTATGCGTAAGAAAGATGTGTCCCTTTAACTATTATAGACTACCACTAGTTGAATAAGGTGATGCTGAAGAATAAATATTATCTTCATAGGGTTGATGACATATTTGACCAGCTTGTAGGTGGTAAGTACTTTTCTAAGGTCGATATTCTGTTAGGTTACCATCAACTAAAAATTAGGGAGGGGGATATCCCTAAGACTTCTTTTTGTACCCGATATGACCATTATGAGTTCTTGGTCATGTGTTTTGGGTTGACTAATGCCCCGATGGCATTTATGGATCTTATGAACTGGGTTTTCTATTAGTTTTTAGACTTATTTGTCATTATGTTTATTGATGACATCTTGGTTTATTCTAGAAGCGAGGCAGATCATGCCGATCACCTCCGTATACTGTTGCAGACACTAAGTTCTCTAAGTGTGAATTTTGGTTAAATATTATGACCTATCTAGGTCATGTTGTGTCTAGTGAGGAGATCATGGTGGATCCATAAAAAGTTGAAGTGGTTAAGAAGTGGACTATACCCCATGACTTTAATTGACATTTGGAGCTTCTTAGGATTGGATGGTCATTATAGAAGATTTGTGGAGATTTTCTCTTTGATTGATACTTCATCGACTATATTGACTCACAAGAAAGTAAAGTTCCTATGGTCCAACACTTGCAAAGGTAGTTTTGAGAAGTTGAAATATAAATTGACTTCTACTCTGGTTTTGACCCTGCCAGAAAATACTAATTTCTTTATTGTTTATTGCGATGAATCCTATGTGGCATTGGGTTGTGTATTGATGCAGCATGGTAAGGTTAAGTCCCACGCTTCCAGACAACTAAAAATTCATGAGAAGAATTACTCGACCCATGACTTGGAATTATTGGTTATGGTTTTTTCTTTCAAGATTTGGTGCCATTATTTGTATGTGGTTCAAGTTGACATCTGTTAAAAAGAGCTTTTAATATGTGCTTAACTAGAAGTAGTTGAATCTCAGGAAAGGAAAGGGCTTGAGTTTCTCAAAGAGTACGACATGAGTCTTTATTTTCATTAAGGTATCACTAATGTTGTTGCTAATGCTCATATCAGGTTATCTATGGGAATCTTATCTCATGTAGATGAGAAAAACCAAGAGTTGGTGAAGTATATTCACCGGTATGCTAATCTTAGGGTTCATCTCTTAGACTCTGAGTATGGAGGTGTAATAGTGCGAGAGGTAGTGAAGTCATCTTTCACTGCTGAGGTTAAAGAGAAACAGGTTTTGGATCCAATATTAATATGGATTAAGGATGATGTGGGCCAGCAGAAAATGATGGTATTTGAGATTGCTAGTGATGGTATCTTGAGATACCAAGGTAGGTTGTGTGTTCTCAATATTGATGGGCTACGACAGAGGATCTTGGTTGAGGGTCAGGTGTTGAGGTACACTATTCATCCCTGTTCGACATTGATGTACCATGATTTGAAAGAGATCTATTGGTGGAATAACATGAAGCATGATGTGGAAAATTTTTTGGCAAAGTGTATAGTTTATCAACAAGTAAAGGTGGAACACTTTAAACCTGGTGGGTTATCTCAAGAGATTGAGTTGCCCATGTCAAAATGGGAAATAGTTAATATGGATTTCAATACTAGTCTTCCATTGTTTCGCCATTAGTTTGATTTGATTTGGCTCATTATTGATTGGATGACCAAGACCATTCATTTCCTACTAGTGAAGAATAACTATTCAGAAGAGGATTATGCTAAGATCTTCATTAAAGAGCTAGTGAAGTTGCTTGGTGCTTTAGTTTCCATCATATAATCGAGTTACTCAGTTCTCATCTTACTATTCATATTCTTTCCAGATAGGTTTGGGAACTGAGGTGAAACTTAGTACCATTTTCCACCATATAAGGGATATACATACGAAAAACTATTCATACTTTAGAAGTTATGCTAAGTTATTTTGTGCTTGACTTTGGTGGTAGTTGGGTAGATCATTGGCCTCTCATAGAGTTTGTATATAATAATAACTATCATACTATTATTGGGATGGCTGTCTTTAAGGCTCTTTATGGTAAAAGGTATAGATATCCTATTTGGTGGTTTGAGGTTAGCGAGAATAGGTTGTATGGTCCGGACTTGGTTCACCAAGCCATGGAGAAGGTGAAGGTGATCCGGTATAGGCTTAAGACTGCCCAGAGTCACCAAAAGTCCTATGCGAATATAAGCCAAAGTGCCTTAGAGTTTGATATGGATGATTTATTATTCTGGAAGGTGTCTCCCATGAAGGGAGCTTTATGGTTCGGAAGGAAGGAAAGGGTTAGTCCTCATTATGTTGGTCCATATCATATTTTGAGGCGGGTGGGCAGTGAAGCTTATGAGTTGGATATACCTTTGAGTTACGGTTCCATTCATCTTGTTATTCATTTTTCAATGTTAAAAAAGTGTGTCGGTGATCCTTTCTTGGTAGTTCCTTTGGAGAGTGTTGGTGTTTTAAATTTTTTGTCTTATGAGGAAGTCCCGGTTGAGATTTTGGATTAGCAAATCCGTCGGCTCAAAACAAAAGATGTGGCTTTGATAAAGGTTCTTTGGAGGAATTATAAAGTTGAAGAAGCTACTTGGGAAGCTAAAGAGAACATGAAATCCAAATAACCCTTCTTATTTCCCATTTTGGATAATCATGCTTAAGGTATGTGATAATCTTAACATCTTTGTTTTCTGACTTTGTTAAAGGATATTGTGATTTCCTTGACATCTTTGTTTTCTGTCTTTGTTAAAGATAAGTATGGGTGTGTTTTTGTGTTAAATCATGCCTTGACCCATCATTTAAGTATGAATGATCTTAAGGAGGGGAGAATGAAATACTCTGGATTTTTGGCGCTGGATAAACTTTAGATGTTTGAACTCACTACCCTAACTACGACTCTACCTACGAGTTGTAGGGTGTATTGATGGTTCATAGGACCTAAATCATAGGGTGTCTAGTAAGTTTTACCTAAGTTGCTGCCCTGGTGATGATTTAAGGTAGCGAGTCATATAGACTACCTATGAGTCGTATAGCCCCCTTCTGTAGCAAAACTAGTATGATGCCCAAAGTGTTCTACCTTGAGTACTACTAGACTCAACGAGTTGTAATGACTCTACACGAGTCTTAAGGTTCCAATCATAAGGTGACCAGTATGTACCCAAATGTTTCTATCTTGATTATGACTCAAAACCTAGGAGTCGTAGTGAGTCCTTATGAGCCGTATAGTAACCCGTAGTCACTGACGATAATTTTTCATCTTTTAACTTAAGGGAATTTTGGACATTTTTCTTTTCCCCTAAAAATGACTCACGACTTTAAAAATTAATTGGGATACCATTCCCATCCATAATACACAAAAATAACTTCTCTCTTCACATAAATTTCCTCAAGCAAGAGCATTAGGGTTTTCTCAAGATTGATTGTCTAGAGCTTCCAAGGGAAAATTCCCTCCAAAATTGTGATCCTTTAAGGCATGTACCTCTTTCCCAAAAACTTATTTTTTTAAATCATGTTCTTATATAGTTACTCAGGTGGTTTAATTGTTGGTTTTTGGATATGGGTGAAGAGTTATAAATGATTGTTGTGTATATGATGTTCCATGTTTACATATGAATTGTTAATGGTTTAAATAATGGTTTTGAAACCAATTATATGCATGGGTCTGTGAATTGAATGTGTAGGATGGTTTTCCCCAAGTTTGATAAGTTAATGATTTGAAGCATCAAATAACCTCAGAACCTAATCTTGTGGAATTGATTTTGAAGATGAAAATATGCATATTGAAAAGTATTTTGGAACTTTTCACAGTATAAAAGAGTAATGGAACCTTAATTGACTTTAAAAGGGCTTGATGAACATGAATTGAATTGGAATTGAAAACTTTGGAGTCCTATTAGTCGAGGGGTTAGATTCCCATTTGGCTAGATGATTTTGTTCCTATATGGAACTTTGGATTCCCGTTTGCAAGTTGGGTTAGAGTCCCACTTGGATAGATGGTTTGGTTCCTATGTGGAGCATTGGAGTCTCATTGGGTAATTATATTAGAGTCTCATTGGCAAATTGATTAATTTGACAAAGTGACATGATCTTGCAAGTTACAGTCGGCATGACGATACCGCATGATAATGCCTTATTGTATGACTCCTTGCTCCATGATGTGGAATCTATGAAAACTATTTTAATTGGACTTTGATGGGGGTTTTGTAGCTATGTCAGAAAAGTGGAGGTCCCAAGGTGTCACTATAGAAAACTAAAGTTGTTGATGCAGGGGTTTAAATAATTTGGAGGTTCGAGTTCCCCATTTTATATGCATATGTGATTATTCTCTAGTTCGTGCGGCCACACGCACTGGGGCTCTTTCAGCTAGGAGAGAGCTGGAAATTCTACTTTTGCTATCTCTAGACTCCATATCCCTATGCTATGTAGGGTCCGAAGGAAATCCTACTTTTCTTATGTAGTGTTAGATGGATCCATTTAGTTCGTCGGTCATTTACAGTAAAGTGATGAGCTTTTATTCTCTGGAAGACTTGATAATTCCATCGGTTTTCTTCCATGAATTAGAATTAAAGTCTTCGCATTAACATTATCATTGTCATTGTCATTATCAGAGTCAGGGGCATGTCTCTACGTAGGTTGTTTGATGGTATAGAGGCGTTGTGGATTACTGCGGATGGTTGTAGTTGTTGACTTTCATAGACTTTTGAGTCACTGTTTAATCTCTCTTGTTATATTTTCAAAAATTATCCATTATCATGTATTTATGTGTGTTCTGTATGGTAAGGCAAAGGGGATAGTCCCCAATCCTTGCTGGATTTGAGATGCCCGACACGGCTAGGCTCTGGTTCGGGTCACGATGCCTATCTAGTAGTTGAAGGTTGGTATAATGTTTGAGAAGTTTGGTTGTTGTTCATTATGAATGTTAGTGTCTAAATTTGAATTATGATTGCTAAATATTATAAAGATAATGACTATGTGGGGATGATGGTGTTAGTTTTAAGGAATTGATCTAGTAGTTTGACCTGGCATAAGCATGAATCTAAGTTGATAATCTTGCTAGTAATTGTAGTGGTGCAAGTTTGAGTCTTATATGATCTCCATATGTAGTAGCTTGTTATGGTGTAGTATTTTATAAGGGATCTCAAATGCAAGTTTTTATCTTTTGATGTCGTCTTTTAGAGAGGTCTTAGTATCCATCTGCATAGAGGTACCCCAACCATTAAAGCAGGATGATATGGCTTAGTTTAGAGCTTACTGAGAATATCTACAAACTTAGAAAAGCAGACTAATCTAAGGGAGAGATGATAAAAGGTAGAAGAAGTTTGGTTTTGAGATTCAATTAGTAAGGTTAGTGAGTTCTAAAGCAGAGTTAAGAGAATGCATATACATATTCCCATCTTAACATCTTTAGTATGCTTCCATTAATTCGACACTTAACTCATGTCTTACATATTCGCACCATGATCATATTCGTACTCATGCACTTTATCTAGATTTATGTATATTCTTAATTTTATTATTCCTATCATAAGAAGTAAAAGTCTCACTCAACAGTCCTATCCATACTCCATGAACTCTTGTCCTACGTTGTACAACTCATGACTAATACAACCATGATTGCTCAGTATATTTAGTCCCATGAACTCTTGATATGCCCTTAATAACTAGTTAAATCACATTATGTTTAGATCTCTCATAAAAATCCCTGCCTATAATACTTTATTCCTAAGGACTTAGTTATGTTTCAAAGTTAAGTATAATATTCCTTCATGCCTTAGGTCCTTATTTGCTTCCCCCCTTTCCGTTAAGATAGTAGTGATAAAAGTGTTTATACTATGGTATATATAGGAGAGTGTAGATATTCCTTAATATAGAAAATTTTTGTATGCTTGTTTTATATAAGGTGATATGTTTGAAGGGAAACCGAGGCAAGGTTTTGGTATATGTTATAGTTATTTGAGAAATTTTGGTGTGCCCTTTTTGGTAATAGTTCATGAAATTATTATTAATAGGGGGTATTAGAGAAGATGATAAAATCCATAGATGGTTTCCTAGAAGTTCATATGTCTTTATAAGGATAGGCTTCAATGTCACGTTTGTATACAAGTGGATGAATACATTACACTAGTGAATTCTTGATTAAAGTTTACAATTAGTTGTTGAAATTGCAAGGAGTATTATTATTGAGATGAGAGACCTGAAAAGAAATAGGATATAGAATAGTTTAAACCGGTATTGTTTCTTCATGTGTAGTACCTTATGACTATAAGTTAGGCTTTAACACGGTGAGAGCATGTAGTTAGACTCAAAATTTGATAGAAGTAACCATATGTACCCATGTAAAGGTTATAAGTTTCATTTAATAAAGTACAATATTCAAGAAGATAATTGTAGTTGAGACGTTTTACTAAGGTTAGAAGAATTCAATTGTATAGCTTAAGGCATAGTAGCCTATTCTTATCTCATGACTAGGGTACCCATGTTTCATGTCATGTAGCTTCCCATAGTGTGGCCTATGTTTTAAACTATATCATTCATGTATTTTGGACATATGTAATATCTCACATAAATCATTCCTATGATTCCTTCCCTCAAAATATCACAAAAGTTCCCTTTATGAGTCTTATGGAAGATAGTAGAGGCCAAGTTCATGTCCTTCTTAGGTCCTTCATGCCTATGCTAGTTCATGCACTAATAGCTCATGCTTCTGCACCTCTTAGTATTTATAGCTAGAACCTCTTTGTTAGCACAATTTAGTTCACGCTATTATAAAGGGAATATATAGCCCAAGGAACTTGATTTACTCCATATATATTCCCATTATTGCTTTGACCTTCATTCGAGGACGAATGATCCCAAATGGGAGATATTATAACATCCTGAATTTCTGAGCTAAGAATTTTCCCATTTCTCAAGTCTGTGTAGGACTAAATCTAATGATTCTTAATTGTACACAGGTGTCATGATCAATTCGTTAGTGTGTGAAGATACGTACATATAAATTAAGGCCACAAGTAACTCCTAGCACATTACCAAGTTCAAAGCTTTATTACTGATTAAATCCTTGTATAAAATTTATCAATACTAATATTCAAATGAGTGTACTCCTAGATTTTGAATATTTTAGAGTTCAAGATCTACCATATTAAATTTCTATGAGTCTTCTTCAATGCTTCTATTTTTTCCTTAATTCAATATTAGAGTAAAAAGTTATGACTAAATTCCCATAGAGGATTTGTGCTACATTGAATGGCATAAGCTGAGGACCCTAAAAAAGTAGGGTCCACGATATCTCCATGCCACAGATCTTATGCTTCACCTTAGCCACTGTTCCACGGATCTAAATCTGCACAATGGTACTGTGCCACCCCAGGGGACCCCCAAGTGACCGAACATCCCTTTTCCTCCATTTTTGCAAGAGTAAATGGGTATTTTAACCCCTAAATACTCCTCTAACTTATTATAATCCTATTTCCCTTAACACTTTAAGATTAAATCATGACAAGGATATGAATAAGGATTTTTATGTTCTTAAAATGATTTAGTGTAAATTAGCATGATTTAGCATGAATAAGTATGAATTTCAAACACGTACATGATATAGGCCTAGTTTACATAAAAATTATCATATTTTTTCATAATTTACAAAACTTGGGTTTAACCACCAAATGCAAGAAGATGTGAATTTAAAGATTTAGCGTGAATTACATGAGTTTGACATAATTAGAATTTATGGTTTCAGTTTATCATGGACACGTAATTTTAAATTATATGATCAATGATTAGCATGACGGTCGAGCATGCCATCAATGATTATGCAGTAGGACATCTAGACATGTCATCAATGATCTATGAAACAGTAAACAAGCATGACTAGTTTTCATCATCACAGGACTACAGTCATAAATTACATTAGAATTGGTTCATGCTTTCTTTTATGGTGATTTTTATATATGATGAGTTAATAGTATGGGAGTAATATCTAGCACCGAGTAGGCATGGGTACAGAGTATCCTAGTCCCAGAAACTATGTACCACCATAGGTATTCAGCTTACCCGAATTGGTTCACACAAGTGATCACATAGATAAGTCTTTATATCATGGAAAGGTATATTGGGTCCGTTTAATGAGATCCTTTACATTGGACCTCATCCTTTTCACAAGGTTTATGTCGGTTAAAAGAAACTCCCACAGAAAGACAAGATTTGAACTAAGTATACAATGGCTCACTACACTATGATTTTTATGTTTCAGCATTATGCTAGTTCTCATTATGTTTTCTAGTTTACTTGATATTTAATGTGAGTCACTGTACTCATTAGCATGCCCAAGTCTTATGCATAATTTCTAAACTAGTGTAATTAGTTCACTGCACAAGTATTCATATTTTCCTATCATGTCAGCTCTTACTATGTTTCAGTCAGTCATGTATGAATTATGGACTATTTATACTTGACAACATATTTTCAACTCTATACAGGATTTATTACTTCAATTTGCTTATGCATCGCACAGTCACTACCTTATGATCAGTAAATTCTATCGTACTAGCCACATATATGTCTGTGTTGCTATATTATTTCATAATGTAGGCATCCGTTCTAGCTCATAAAATTATGGTCAAACATATCACAACTTCTAGCTAGCAGGTGACGTGTTCTCTTTATTAAAGGACTCAAGTCAGATTATAGATTTAATATTTTATTTTATTCATATGTATTGATTAGGGGTAGTTGGAGGTCATGATCTAGCTACCTATATCAATATTAGTAGTGGTTTCATAGACAATTATTCAGAGTTGATGTAATTAGTTTCTTTTTTTGTTTTGCATAATCTAGTGTTATAAATGTTTTAAAACCGTTTTTATTGGACAAGTTTAACCAATGATCTTGCTTTCTCTTAGTATTTCTAGTTTAATGTATTTTAACTCAGTTGCTCGTGAATTATGACAGTACCATGGGTTAGCTAGGGATCACTTGTGGTTATAAGCATCATGTTATGTTCAGGGGTAGTCTTGGGGTGTTACACCAACTTCGTCCTCATCAATTCGGTTAGAACCACTTTAACGTACTCTAACTCTAGTAGTTTGATGTTGAGATCGTACAAGTACTTTTAGTAAATTTTCATATTCTTTAGGAAAAGTATAGTTCAAATCAAAAGTCACCTAGAGCCTTGAGAAGTAGAATTTAGAGTACCAACATAATAATAAACAATCGCACCTATTGTTTATCTAATCTTACTCATTGTTATGGAATCTTGTTGAATAATGTGAGCATGCTGGTGTGAATAATATAGTGCACGAGCTTATAACATTATTTTTAAAATAATAATTACCATGTAAATAAATGTGCAAAATATACATGTAAAATACACTAAAATATATATTAAAAATTTAATCAACATACCATTACCTCATTTCTTATAGCAATGTGTTGGTAACCTTTAACTATATTGTATTTTGAATTTTTAATTAAAATTATGCCAGTGAGTTATGTACCATAAATAATATGCAACATTGGCAGCTATCACACTGGATTGTGGTACTTCAGAAATAAATGGAGCATGTTAATATAATTTTGACGATTGTTCCAACTTTTAGCATTGTCTTAAAGATGATGTTTCCTCTATAGTTTCATAATAGATCATTTATCCAATGTTAAATGATCCAATTAAAAAATAGTAAATGTTGTAGGAATAATTTATACCACATTGAGTTATATCAAAACTCGGTTAGCCAAGAGCCGCTATTGACACATCTCACGAATAAATGAGACTCTTTCTCTCTAAATATTTAATCCACACCGATATCATTTGAAAATTCCTAAAATAATAATATATGGGTAAGGCTTCCTCACAAATTAAATAAGATAAATAAAAATTTAATTGCAATGTGCTTACACCAATAAAAAAGGTTCAATTTCAATGCACGTACGCTAAACTAGTTTATTTAATAAAATCTGAGAATTAGTAAGACTATCCAAAACATACCTACAATGACAAACAATTTATACTTGGCAATTCTGCTTCTGTCGACGTTTCATTTCTATGAAACTGTCATATATAGCATATCTGGAATTGGAATAATGTGATTGCACCAGATAATCCGTTTCTAACCCCAAACCATAACCAACATATATATAACATTAAATTATAATTAAAATTTCGAGTACTTAGGTATTGTATATTTTAAAATTATGCATACTTGTAAGAGTTGAACAAATCTACATAAATCATGGGAAACGGTCATCGAATCTTGACGTAAGCAATTGTACAAATATCCCCAAGTAGTCGACTGCTTCTGAAGCTTGTCCACCCATTGCACATATGAAATAGACAATACCTGATCTTGTTATCTGAATTATCAGGAAAAATAAAACTACCACACAATAATATAGGTATAATATATCACTTTTAGTTACACACATCATCTTCGGTATCACCTATTATTAGATTCATAAAAATTCATATAGTTATCTAATTTCATGCATAAGAGGTTGACTTTAAGATAATTTCGTGCAACAACCCAACCAATCATATTTTTGATAAATTCATCCATTGAATCCTATTATATATTCTAGCATCTTTCTAAAGTAGGGTCTTCCTATCGATATTCATCCTGAACAACGCTTCCATATTCTACAATGTGATTGTACATTCTTTGTACGTGTATTAAATGTATGTGTTCTTGGATGTCAATCTACAAAAAGTGCAGTAATAAGTCCTCAATATCATGTGATGTTTTTCACCTATGACATTCCCCGAAATCCATACAAATTAAAGTATTTAAGAATCCAGGGATGTAAAGAATGCTTATTGAAGTGATTTTAGAATTCATTATTCCAACTCCCAAGATTTTGACCCTAAAAAATTCCTGAGTTCTTAAACTCATTTCCCTGACTACGACTAACTTTACGACTCATAAGGTGTCCTTATGGATTGAAGGATCCCAAATTGTAGGGTGACTGGTGAAGGTTTCTTTGTTTCTGCCTTGGTTATGATTTGAACATTATGAGTCATGAGGTATGACTCGTAGGCAAATTAATGTTGGTGCCAAACTCTTTGTCTTAATCGTGACTAGACTAAACAAGTCATATAGTGTGGCCACGAGTTGTAGAGACTGACTCGTGACCAAACCAATGTAATGGTTCAAGCTTTTGCTTAGGGTACGATTAGGATCCTACAAGTCGTAATATGACTCGTGGTTACTAGCGACAATTTTAGTATTTTAACTAAGGGCACTTTGGATATTTCCCTCCATACCCACTTAAGATTCATGACTTATAAACATATTGGGGACACTATTCTCAACACTTAGCAAATCAAAACATACTCTTTCCTATCTCAAATTTCTAAGCTAGGAAAACTAGGGTTTCCTAAGGAATTGGGAATTAGAGCATCCAAAGGTTAATTTCTCTCAGTAATGCTTCGTAACGACCTAAAAATTTGATAAAATATATAAAATTTATAATTTTATGTTATGATTACTTATATAGTTCAGCTTCGTTCTAGAAGCCTTACCTTGAGATATTTCTTTCTTTTTCTCTTTTTTGTTGGTATGGGTAATAGGCTTACTTGTCAAAATACACCGCGATAAGTGCCATAATGACCTTCATTTTTAGGTTGTGAGATTCTTGATATATCAGGCATGTTACTCTTCCTCAAAGCTTAATTTATTTTAAGCATGTGTTTAAATTATTACCCATGGTATTTAATTATGGTTTATGAATATAGATTTGAGGGTTTTGGAATAAATGTTACTTTAATTGAACTCCCATGATTTAATATTCATTATTTGTTCATTATCAATGGTTTTTGAACTAATTGGGGGCTTGGATATGGGAATTAGAAAAAAGGGTCAAAGTATTTCCCCAAATTATTTTTTTGTTGTTGGAAATTGTGTTCCCGTAACCCCCTTGTGTAATTGGTTTTGAAATATGGTTTGTCATATGCTTTGACTTACTTACCTATATAGTTGCATTTCATAGATAGTTAAATTGATAAATATGGATTTTAAAGGCCTTGTTGGATTTTAAAAAAGCTCGGGGGTTGAGGCATTCCTCCTGGTTGAATTGATAAACCAAAAATGGATCGAGGTATTCCCCAAAGTTGATTTAATAACCAAAAGAGGTCATGGCATTCCCTCATAAGATTTAATAAACAAAGGGATTCAAAGCATTCCCCCAAGTTAATGGAATTGTAATGGCATAATTTTAATCTTGCAAGTATGAGGGTATGACAATACCTATGTTGTGCCTTATCGCATAATTCCTTGGTTAAATAGATGGGTTATATGAAACTTATTTTAAAATAGGCCTAAAATAGGTTATGTAGCTAAGCCATGAAGGTGAATGTCCTGAGGGGGATTGATACTGAAAACTCATATTTGCCAATATGACGGTTGGTCTTAATGACCGTGTATATATGACACACTTTATATATATATATATATATATATATATATATATA